>NC_071256.1:13758229-13850729 GCF_023375685.1 Ictalurus furcatus | reverse complement strand
TGTTCGCTCTCTCACTGCCTTTTCTCTTTGCTTCCTTATTCCCTCATTCCCTTGCTCTTTTCCTGTGTGCTGCCTTTCTTAGCTTGCTCCCTCATAGTTTCTCCCCGTCACTGCCTCGCACCCTTGTTCCCCTGTTCCTTCTTGTCCCTCCTACCTACCTTCCATTGTCTCTCCCTTTCCCCTGGTTATATTCTCAGTTAGAGTTCTCCAGGTGCAAAAAAAAAAAATAAACATTTTACATACAGTGTATATAAAAGGGCCCTGCGATGGACTGGCACCCTGTCCAGGGTGTACCCCGCCTTGTGCCCGATGCTGCCTGGGATAGGCTCCAGGTTCTCCCTGACCCTGAAAAGGAGTAAGCGGTAGAAGATGGATGGATGGATGTATATAAAAGGTCTACACACCTCTGTTAAAATCGGAGGTTTTAGTGACGTAGAAACAAACAAAACAAGATCAGTCATGTCAGATCTTTTCCCATTTTTAATGTGATATAGCAGCCAACAACATTCAAGGACAAGATGAAGATCTACAGGAACATTAAATGCAGCAATATCTGGCAAGTGTGGCTCCCTCCCTGCATGTGACCGTGTTTCATATTCTTATGAATTTCAACAACTGTACGGTCCTGTAGGTTCATTCTGTACAACATCAAGAAAATTAGACTCTATCTCACTGATCAGGCTTCACAGCTACAAGTCCAGGCTCCTGTTATCTCAAAACTGGACTACTGCAACTAATTACTCTCAGGCCGCCCAGCCAGTTCCATCAAACCCCTTCAGATGATTCAGAATGCAGCAGCATGTCTCGTCTTCAACCAGCCCAAGAAAACCCATGTCACACCCCTCTTCATCTCCCTCCACTGGCTTCCTGTAGCCTCCCGTATCAAATTCAAGGCCTTGATGCTCACCTACAAGACCTTGTCTGGAACAGCACCCTCCTACCTCAACACTCTCCTTGAGGCTTACATTCCCTCGCGCAATCTGCGATTGATTAACGACCGACGCTTAGTAGTGCCTACTCAGTGAACTCTATTATAAATCTTGTATGGTAGCGCTACTTGTATTGTTCTCCGTTTGATGTATCGCTTTGCTTGTATTTCCTAATTTGTAAGTCGCGTTTACTTAATTAATAAATGTAAATGTATGGGGTGTGCTGGCTAGAAAAAAAGCCCTTTCTCACAAAAAAAGCCAAACAAATCCATCCAAGTTCACCTAAATCACTCCAAACCATGTGGCAAAATATGGTATGGTCCGATGAGACCTATGTGAACTTTTTTTTAAAAAAAAAAAACATAATTCAGTGTGTTAAATTAAATTAGTTAAATGTTGGTGCAAAAACAAGATTAGACAAGACAACTTCACAATCACCCAGAGATCACCATACCTACGGTGATGCACGGTGGTGGCAGCGTCGTAGTACGGGGCTGCTTTTCTTCAGCTGGGACTAGAGCGCGAGTCAAAACAGAGGGAATCATTGATTACTCCACATACCAGTCTGTTTTAGCACAAAAACTGCAGGCATCTGCTAGACAGCTGAAGAAAAATGAAGTTTAAGTTCACCTTCCATAGCGATAAGAACCCCAAAGCACTCATCCAAATCAACAAAGGAATGGCTTCAGAAGATGATCGGTGATTTGGAACGGCCCAGTCAGAGCCTAGATCTAACTCCTATTGAAATCCTGTTGAATGACTTGCAGAGGACTGTGCACAGGAGATCCGCTCACAGTTTGATAGATCTGGAGCATTCCTTGCTTGCAAGGAGGAATGGAATAAAATGACCAAAATCAAGATTTGTGCTAGGTCGGTAAGACTCCTTCCCAAAAAGACAGAGTGCTGCAATTACAAGCAAAAGTGTTAGTTAAGGGGTATGCACAGTTATAACCACATAACTGTAAGTTTTTTTTTTCCTTTCTTTTATTTTCCCTCTCAAATTTGTTTCTCTTTTCAGTTGTCTTGAGTGTTATATAACATTATTCCATCTACACAACATATTACCCTATCCCTTCAACAGCTTCATTGGGTCTCCTCCATACACCCTTTGCTCGTCTAACCACCATGGGCCGCTGGGCTTTTAGTCGTTTTGCTCCTCGTCTTTGGAATTCTCTCCCAGTTAACATCCGTATTTCAGACTCGTTATCCCAATTTAAAATCAGACTCAAAACTCACTCATTCAGAATAGCGTACGCTTCATGATTACTGTCTGCACGCAAATCTAACACTTTCTGTTTTTTGTTATTCTTACAGTTGTCATGTTTGTAATTGTCGCTTTTCTCTTTTATGGTTTATTGACATTGTTGTTTATTGTTATTTACTACTTTGACATTGTCATTATTGCTACTTCTTGTTCTTGATGTATGGTGACCTTGAGTGATTTGAAAGGCGCCTTAAATAAATAAAGTGCATGATTATTATTATTATTATTGGTTTTTACACCACAAAAACCTGAAATTATTAAACAGGGGTGTGTAGATGTTTTATATCTAGTGTACCTGTGATTTTTGCCTTTCAGCAATCAGACCAATCAGAATCGAGAATTCAACAGCATTGTGCTAAACAATTATTGTGACTGTATACAGTGAGGAACTTCAATAGAGCTGCATACTATATTATTTGTTAAACTCTATCACAGTATTGGATGTTGCGATAATTAAGTAAGTGATGACCTTGGCATTTTTATTATTTTTTTGTCACAATTGCATTGTGTTCAATATAATTGCAGTGTTGTGTATGTGTAAACGGTATAAATAGTTAGTTAGAGGTCTCGATCCTTTTCATTTTTTGCCCGGAATGTGATGTTGTAAGCATGTATCTTAAAGCCTTAAGAACGCTGACATAGGGTGAGACACACACACACACAGTCTCAGTGTTAGTGTGTAATTGGAGTCGTTGAGGTAGTGCAGTAATTCAGTAAACGGTGTGATTACAGCTGTTAAACACTGACACGCTGAGCTCTGTAAATAATCCTGCTGTCAGCTGTCAAACTGGGTCTTGCTGAACATAGCTCGGTGTGTGTGTGTGTGTGTGTGTGTGTGTGTGTGTGACAGTGGAAACCGAATGAGCCCTCCCTGCACACTGGGCAAGGGCAGACAATCAGTTGTGTGATCTGTTCTATGATTTATATCACAATTTCTTCTTTTTATAAAACACTGTCAAGCTTTAATTTGACTTTATTTGTTTTCTTTTCCTTGATGGTGGACACTTAATCGGACAGATTGAATTGAAAACTATGTCAGTGCCATTGCTCTGATGCTGCAATCTAAGTACAAATAACAACCGACTATACTGGGACATTCAGCGGTATGCGATGTGACGTCACACTTTAACTGTGACTGCAGGCAGATTTTCATCTTTAGAGCTATAATAAGTTTGATCTAGTATACTAGGGTAGTTAGTTAGCTGATTTGAGCTAGAGTGTTATGTTTACAGTGTGTGCGTTGCGTAAGCGTGTTTTTTTTTTTTCTTCTTCTTTTGTTCCCCCATATCAGCACAAAATAAAAATCGAGTGTAAACACCAAACCAGTCTTGGAGTTAACACACTAGCTTGTTGGCGTGTAACACTTAATCCTTCTGTTTCTGTCTTCAGATCTCCAACATCACCAAGCTAAAGGATTTCCTGCTGCAGCACAGAAAGGACTATGTGAACGCCGGCAGGTGAGCCTGAAATTTGAGGTGCAGGTGTGAACTTCCTGTAACTGATTTGTTATTCCCCAAGAGCCCATCTTCTGGAAAATACACAGCACAAGTCACCATCAGAGCTGTCTAAAACACAGCTCAGGCGATCAAATGCCAGTCCCGTCTCCCCAAACCCTCTCGCCCCTCCCTAATTGTATTATTCAAGCAGTTATGATCCCTAGCACTTAGGTACCCTATTAACTTATTTAACACACAAGCACTTTGAGTCTGACTGAGTTTTTCAGACTAAAGTCCTTGAAAATCTCCTCATAACACACCCACCCTCCTCCCCTAAATGAACTTTCATCAGAGAGGAATGGCAGAAAGAATTTAAAATGAATACATTTTTTTCCATTAAAAACACATACATAAAAAAAAAAAAAAAAAACACCACCAAATGGCTCGGCACAGCCGCTGAAGTGAGAAGAGTTAAATAGGAGTGTGGATAAACATAGTCTGAAATTTTAGCCCCAGTTAGTCAGTTTAGAAACAGTTTATATTTAGACTTGATTAAAGAGAGAGAGTGTGTGTGTGTGTGTGTGTAGTTTACTCTCCTCAGATGTGACTCGCATGACAGACTGTGAGAGAGACCAGATTGATCAGGATGCTCAGATCTTCATGAGAACATGTTCAGATGCCATCAAACAGCTGAGAACTGAAGGTAAATACACACACACACACACACACAAACATACACATCAGTGCATCAATTTGTCATGTCATTTCAAATCATAAATGTCTATTTTATATTGAAAGTGGTCCTGTGTGTGTGTGTGTGTGTGTGTGTGTGTGTTTATAGCAGAGAAGACGGTGATCTCTGCTCAGATGAAGGAGCACCGTGGGGCTGTGCTGGACCTGATAGAAGTCTACCTTAAAGGTAGAAACGCAGAGCAGATCTTCGTTTTAATGGCAGCTTATTCTTTAGGAGCATTACTGCCACCTACTGCATGCAATATTATTTTGGCTCCCCCAACGTCCGCTTGGAGCTCTTCACTGAACTGTTTCAGGGCAGAGTAATTGTATGCTTTTAACACGTTCCAACACCCGCTATTTTGATACTATATTTGTGTCATTCCGCCAGAATGTGCTCCTCTGTTTCTGGCACGAAATCCTCTTCGAACCCACTCACATGCCTGCCCATAACTGCCAATGTTAATTCAAGCCTGTCTGACCCAATATCAGCCTATACACTGGACAGGATTTGTTTATTATAAAATGTATTGAGGGATAAACTCTGTGCTGATATCTTCATGCCTTCCCAAGCTCCAGAGAGGATGCTCGTGAATGCTTGCCCCATGTTATTCAGCCCAGCTTCCACCCAGACTGATTTGTTCTCCCTTTGTTCATCTAGGATGCCTCAAGTGGTTATTAATTAAGATAGGTACGAAATTTCCCTAACCTTAACCCTCCTTTTTCCCAGTGTATCTGGATCTCCTCCAAGGTGACTCAGTTGTGGGAGTCTGAGGCTAACACAGGGGAGTATTCTCCATCTCTCATATCCCCTTTGCACCTTTTCATAGTAGTGGGGGCTGTAGTTGTAAACGTCTCTGCGTATCTTGGTGTGCTTCTCCCAGTTTTGTCATGTGGGGATTCCCCTCAATGCCAACCCATATTTGTCAAGGTTTATGGCATGTTGAGTCTTGAGGCATTCTCTGGTGGGCAGAATTGTTGGGGGTCATAAGGTACCTTTCATATTAGTAGACTTGCCGATTTCCAAGTATTCTCGTTGGGTAATTGGGGGTACTATCAGTACTACCCCCAAGTGTCAGTATCAGACCTTGCTACTCTTCCTTCATGAGCCAGCCTTTCTACTGTAGAGACTTGGCCCAGCTGCTAGTCCTACTTATACCCAAGAGGTATTTCCAGAGAAACAGTACTATGTACTGGGCCACTGTGATCCCAAAGCACCATCAGACAATGGAATCTGATATTCGGCAGGCTGTTCTCAAGATACCTTGCTTCAGCAAGGCTGCCTGTTCTTTCAATTAGTGGGTTTTACGACTCCCTGTTGATCTTATCTCTGTGTTTCTCCTTTTTCAAACCTTTCCTTCCCTTTCACCCCAGCCTCCAGTAGATCCCTAATATAATGCGTTTCATTATGGAACGGCTAGGGGTTAACAATTTCTTTTCCGCCTTGGGGAGTTTATGTGCTTTGTACTTAAACAGCTATATCTCTTTGAACCTTTTAACCTGTGGGTACTACGTCTTGTACTTATTATCCTTGGGCCCTCATTTGTGGCTCACAAGCTTTGGTCTGTGTACCAGTGACATGGTTTCTGTTTAATAGGCTGTAAGAAAAGCCTATTATTTATACGGTTTTCAATTTCAATACTAACACTAGGAATAATTTTAAAAAATTATCATACACGAAAACAATTAAACAGAAAACAGATGCAAGAGCAAACATGAATACAAGAAAAAAAAGAGATTAACAAAGTGAGAAGTGGCAGCAAAAACATGCACAGCATCTTTCTAAATCATGTTTTTTCTCTTCATCAGGTATATTACCCATGATTCATTAATCACAGCATTTAGTATCCTGTTTTAAGAAATTTAAGTTTCCTTCAAAATGGCCAGCACCCTCCACACTGACTAATTTTATCTATATACTACAGAATAATTTATAGTCTGGCCAATATTATTACTATTCTAATATATGGTAATAGACTTAGTTTATTTAAAAGATGTTTTTGTATAACTTTATTAATTTTACCCAGCTTCCTCCTTTGTATGAGCATGTGGGTTTGTTTGTTTCTGCAGGTGTGTGTAAGCTGTACTCGGAGCAAAGAGCGATCCGTGTGAAGAGAGTGGTGGATAAGAAGAGACTGTGAGTCACACATCACACTCATGACAGCTTTATTGTATATACTGCGTGGCGGGGAGACCATTCTGAAACCTTGTGTGTGCATGTTTGTGTGCTCAGGTCTCGGCTGGAACCAGAACAGAAAATTAAAGTGGAAAAATCTCAGAGTGAAGATACAGAGAGAACTGTATCGGAGGAAAGCAGTGGTAAGGTGCACACATCCATTTACAAACGTGCATCTTTTTATTTATTTTTATATATATATTTTTTATGTTAAAGCAACGTACTGACTGTTACAAAGTGCTGACACTGGAGACTCCTTCCATAAAAATAAAATAAACTTCTCCTTCTAGAGAGCTCTACCAGATCAAAGATTATATGTTTTTCTTTGTTAAATAACACTGCTGTTTATTATTAGCCTTAGAGTATGTAGCACATCCCTGTGAATTAGCCGTTACTAAAGAAACGGTAAGATATTAGAACAAGCGCATTAATATAAACCTGACCAATCAGAACAGAGGATTCAGCAGTACTGTGGTATAAATCCAAATAAAAGCATTAAAATATATAATGCATGTTTGCATATTCATGGTTATAGAGAAGCCAACATGTGATAGTGGTGTTGACCTGTGGGAGGACAGCAGAGTGGAGGACGAGCTCTCGCCTGAGGAAATTCAGATGGTATATACATACATGTGCACACACACACACAGTTAGTTTGTGTCACCCTGCTCATTGATGTGTGTATCTGTGTTCAGTTTGAGCAGGAGAATCAGAGGCTGGTGAGTGAGATGAATAGCCTGGTGGATGAAGTAAGGTAAGACACACACACACACACACATACACATACACACATAGTACTGTGTGGAAGTGCCAAGCACTTTTTTAATTATAAAATAGAAATAATATATTCCATTATAACACATTTTAATATACAGATGATCTTACAGCAGCCTTACAGACATTAATTAGGTTTAGGAGACAGGTTTGTTGCAGTTGGCAGTTGGTCAGGAAGGCCTTACATGCAGGAATAGGATCTGGATGAAAGGCTCTGAATGGCAAGAATAGGATGTTGATAGCAGCAGTAAGATGTGCATGGCAAGAACAGGATAGTGCATGTAGGACCTGGATTGATGACAGAAGGCTCAGGATGGCAGGAGTAGGATCTGTGTGAAAGACGAAAGACAGCAGCAGTTACCATCTGGATAGCAGGATCTTCTGAAACCTTGTGTGTGCATGCTTGTGTGTTCATGTCTCGGCTGGAGCCTGATTGAAGGCTCGGGATGGCAGGAGTAGGATGTGGCGTGAAAGCTCAGGATGGCATAGAGGATCTGGATGGCAGGAGTCGATATGGAAGGCCTAGTATGGCAAGAGTAGGATCTGCATGAAAGATGCAAGAGAGCAGGAGTAAGATCTGGGTAGCAGGAGTAGGATCTGAACAGGGGCAGCAGCTTGTGGGCCTCAAAACAGGAATAGAGGCATATAGTATTTGGTTTAACTCTGGGAGGAAGGCTCAGGATGGCAGGAGTATGATCTGATTTGACGGCTAAGGATGGCAGGAGTAGGATCTGGATAGAAGGCTCAGGATGGCTGGTGTAGGATCTGAATTGACAGATAAGGATGGCAAGAGTAGGATCTGGATAGAAGGCTCAGGATGGCAAGAATATGATCTGGATTGACCACTCAGCATGTCAGGAGTAGGATTTGGATGGAAGGCTCAGGATGGCAGGAGTAGGATCTGGATTGATGCTTGTTTTAGCAGGAGTAAGACTTTTAGCATAGTGGATACCTTAGTGTGTGTCTACTTTTTAGCCAGGCTAAACTACCCACACTGATCGCTGTTTTGTTCAGATAGATATAGCTAGCCTGAGCTGAGCAGTCACTGATTTAGCTCTGAATAAACTAGATAGCTATGTTAAGCTAAACAGTGGAAAACTCTATAAGGTCTTAATTGTTACCAAAACAAATGTCATTGAAGGCATCAGTAAAGAAAATGTATATACAGTTCGGTGAAAAGATATTTGCCCCATCCTGATTTCTTCTCTTTGTGTGTATATCTCATTCTAAATAGTTTTAGATCTTCAAACGAAGTGCAACATAAAACAAAGGCAACCTTATTAAACACACAATGCAGTTATTTATTTATTTATTTATTTATTTTATTGACACAAAAAAAGTTATCCAACACCCATCTCTAATCTGCAAAACTAATTGCCCCTTAAAATCTGGTTGTGCCACCTTTAGCAGCAATAACTGCAACCAGATAACTGGAGATCAGTCTTTCACTTACTTCTAGCACTGGGGCTTACTCCTATCCTTTGGATCATTGTCTTACTGCATAATCAAGTTGCGCTTGAGATTCAATTTACAGACTGAAGATTGGATATTCTACTTTAGGATTTTCTGTTATAGAGCTTATTTTGTTTCCCTCAATTATTGCAAGTTGCCCAGGCCCTGAAGCAGCAAAGCATCCTCACACCATCACACTTCCTCCACCATGATTGACCATAGGTATGAAGTTCTTTTTGTGGAATTCTGTATTTGGTTTACGCCAGATGTAACGGGACCCCTGTCTTCCAAACAGTTCCACTTTCAACTCATCAGTCCACAAAACATTCTCTCAAAAGGTTTGAGGATCATCAAGGTGTGTTTTGGCAAAATTCAAACAAGCCTTAATGTTCTTCTGGGTTAGCAGTGGTTTTCACCTAGCATCTCTTCCATTTTTGCCTAGTGTCTTTCTGATAGTGGAGTCATGAACAGTGACCTTTATTGATGTAAGAGAGGGATGTAGGTGCTTTGGTGTTGTCCTCTTGCTCTTTTGTGACTTTCTGGATGAGTCATTGCTGTGCTCTTGGAGGACGTTTGGAAGGTCGGGCACTTCTGTGCCGAGTTTTTCCATCTGGAGATAATGGTTCTCACTGTGGTTCTTTGGAGTCCCAGAGCCTTTGAAATAGCTTTGTAACCCTTCCCAGACTGATGTATTTCAATCACCTTTTTCCTCATCATTTCTGGAATATCTTTGAACCCTGGCATAGTGTGTTACTGGGTAAGACCTTTTAACCAACTTCATGCTGCTGAAAAAGTTCTATTTTAAGTGTTGATTTGATTGAACAGGGTTTGCAGTAATCAGGCCTGGTTGTGTCTGGTCCAGCTGAACCCCATTATGAATGCAGTTTCATAGATTTGGGGAATTAGTAACTATGGGGGAAAATAAATGTTCACACTTTCCCAGTTGTTATTGGATAACTTTTTTGCTTCAATAAATAACATTATTTAAAAACTGCATTTTGTGTTAACTCAGGTTGCCTTTGTTTTATATTAGATTTAGTTTTAATTTCTGAAACAATTTAGGATGAGATATACACAAAAACAGAAGAAATCAGAATGCATAAATACATTTTCACAGCACTGTATTTTATTGAGACTCAGTAAATCCTTGTGTGTGTTTACAGGCAGATTGAAGGTAAGGTGGTGGAGATCTCTCGGCTGCAGGAGATTTTTAGTGAGAAAGTTCTGCAGCAGGTATGTGTGTGGGTGGTTGTGCATGTGCGCTCATTTCTGGGTGCATGAGCCGTACAGTACTAGAATTAAGGTGTCTTTTGTGTGTGTGATGTAGGAGACAGAAATTGATAATATCCATCAGCTGGTTGTTGGAGCCACAGAAAACGTTAAAGAAGGCAATGAAGACATTCGAGAGGTAACACTCACGCACAAATGCAGCATATAGACACAAAGCAGTTTTCTTAACACTAGTTATACTCCGTATTACTTACAGATACCTCATTACTTACAGATATATTAAAGATACTGCTTTGTGCTCTCAATTCACAGCTTTTAATGTTTTATTTGAATGGATATTGTGCTTTTCTCATTTCACACATCCTTAAACTCTCAATTCAGGCTACTTTTTATAAACCCTTACACACTTGTTAGGCTTTCATAAACATAAAACCTCGATTACACATTCAAAAGCGTTACGCATGACATATTCTGAAGTATTATACGTTAATGTGAAATTTCCCCTTCATCTTTCAGGCAATTAAGAATAACGCAGGTTTCCGCGTCTGGATCCTCTTTTTCCTGGTCATGTGCTCCTTCTCTCTGCTCTTCCTGGACTGGTATGATAGTTAATAACTGAAAATACATCATCTCACAACAGGATGTGATGTCAGACGGGACTGTAACACCACTAAGACGCTAAATTGGACTCCACGTGTTTAGAACTTGAGATCAAGCGTGTGTGGGCTATTGTGCACACTAGGACTTTTCTAATGGGCCCATTATATATATATAATCTCATCTCTGTGTGTGTAAAAATGTAAAATAAACTATAGCATTTTGTCAGTGATTTGTATTTATGTCATAGTTGTGTCTGTTCATGTTTTTTCCCCCTAATTGTTGAAATCTTTGCTCTTTAATGCAAAGCACTCTCAGTAATAATGAAAGGTGTCTGCTTACAGGTCACCCAAAACCAATGAGACCTCTACATCTCAAATCTACAAAACTTACAAATTGACATTACATGTACGGGTTGGCTGATATACTTCAACTAAATTCAACTTTATTTACTGTTTTATGCCATGTGTAATTGTCTTCTGATATGTTGTATTTGCTATAGAAATAATTCCAATTCAAATGAATTTAAATACCATAAACAGAAATAGTCAGCCTTATCCTGGTCAGGATCATGGTACAACCATATCTATCTATCTATCTATCTATCCATCCATCCATCCATCCAAAAAAGATAAAATGAGATGAAACCAATCAGGAGACTAAAAAGCTAGAATACAGGGTGTCCCAAAAGTCTCCATACATAGGAGAAATTAACACTTTATATTGCGGACCAACCATGTCCACGAACATCCTCTGACGAAGGCACAACCGACATGGTGCTGGCATACATAGTCCCCTATGTATGGACACTTTTGGGACATTCTGTATATAATAATTAAAGGTCTAAAAAAAAAAGCTGACTTTCAAATTATATTTGCTAGTACAGTGGAGTAGCTGGTCGTGTTGCCGCATCATAGCTCCAGGGTCCCAGTTCGATTCACAGGTCAGATTACTTCCCGTGTGGAGTTTCGCATCTTCTCCTCATGTTTGTGTAGGTTTCCTCCAGGTTTCCTGTTTCTCCCATCTCCCAAAAATAGTGGTAGGTGTACTGGCTATGCTAAATTGCCCCTAGATGTGATTGAATGGACTGTGATGGACCAGATTGTATTCCTTCCTCACACTCTGTGGATCCAGATCCACCATGAACCTGACCAGGATAAAGCGTTTACAGAAGGAAGGTGAGTGAATGAATAATTGTTGGGTTGTTTCATTATTTCGTGTCTCTGTTTGGCAATGGCTTTTTTTCTTTTTCTTTTTACTTTTGGTATCAATAAAGCATTTGAGCAATGCAACTGTAAACTCTAACTCTTAATACATTTTACTGGATAAAAGACACTCCTTCATCTTCAGTAACCGCTTCATCCTGGTCGGTGGATACAGTGCCTATCCTTGGAACAATTGACATGATGTGGCGATGCAACATTTCTGGCATAAACCATGTTATTTATTCCCAGATTGCATTTGGAGAATTCCTAACTAACACACTCAAAAGCCACAAGCCATGTGCCAGATCCATATCTCCCTGCAGTTCTCGCCTGGTTTCCCACTGAGGCTAAGCAGGGTTGAGCCTGGATGGGAGACCTCCTGAGGAAAATTAAGGTTGCTGCTGGAAATGGTATTAGTGAGGCCAACAGGGGGCGCTCACCCTGTGGTCTGTGTGGGTCCTAATGCCCCAGTGTAGTGATGGGGACACTGTACTGGAAAAAACAGCACCGTCTATCGGATGATGTTAAACTGAGGTCCTGACTCCTGACCCCCCCCCCCCTCCCCTAAAGCACCTTGAGTGTCTAGAAAAGCGCTCTGTAAATGTAACTGTATCTAACTAACATAATAATCCAAATTTGCATGATAACTGAGTCGAGCCACGGTTTCTGTCTGTGTGTGTTTATTGCAGTAACACAATATTAATATTCATGACATCACATCTGTGAACATCAAGCACTAATCACTGAGCAGTACACAAGCCAAATAAATAAGTCATCATTGATCATTACTAAACAATATTTAATGCACACCAAACAACATTACAATCTCACTCTCTCACACACATACATGGTGGATTTAGAAAGTGAGAGACACTAGAGCAAGACAGGGAGAGAGATATATTTCAGATTGTTCATTTTATACACATCAAAATACTCGGGTGATATAAACACTGGCTTCAGGACACACGCACTCACACACACATACACACACACTAAAGCTTGAGCTGGCTGACTGAACCATTCGTTTGTCAAATACTTCTCTTTTTGAAAGTTTTCCATCCCACCACCTAAACACGCACACACACACACACACACACACACATTTAACAGGTTTTGACTTGCATTTTGTCCCTTACAGCCATTAGTTTGCTCCATAATAAAGCTCACACAGCACAAGTTTAAATCATGCATTTAAATGAAAACCCCTGAACTCAGTGTTCTGTAGTGTTCATGTGCGAGGGTTGACAATGTTGTTTAAAAGTTAGCAGACTAGTCTAACTACAAATGAGCTCTAGCGCTCCACATCGACATTGTGTACACAGTTACTCAGTTGCATGGCGGTTTAGAGAGCTGAGACTAATTAACCTCATCACATAAAACAGGCAACTCTAGCGCACTAACATCGCCAGCTAAACTTTGCAGAGAGAATCAGCTAGCTAGCTAACACCTAATTATTAAATTAGCTAGCTTAGCACATATAACAGACAATAAAAGCATAAGTGAACATCTGTGACTCTTGTAACTTTTAAAGCAGTTAAAAAAGTTTTTTTTTAGGTGTACGTTTAACAATCATTTCATATGTATGAACAAGGGGATGAGTGGTAAAAGATGACAAGAAAGAGTCTGTAAAGATCTGCTAACCAGTGCTAAGAGGTGCTCCTGTAACACTAGCTTTGGATTTTAAAATCTAGATCTCTGGTGATCTCTTAGTGTCTGGTGTGGTGGGCCAGGTCAGGTCGGATAGAACGTTATCACGATCAACATTTCAGTCCTGATTAAAGCTCTAACACACACACACACACACACACACACACACACACACACACAAACGCACACACAGAGCACAGTGTAAATGTACACCAAAACTCAGTCATCAATGTAACATCATCAGTGTGTGTTACAACACAACTACGCACTTAGATTTCAAGATTTCACTCACATATCACCCACCTGCATGATATAGAAGCTCTAAATATATGACACATTCACACACACATGCACAATACAGAATAGTGTGTATAGTGATGAGTTTGTACATCTTTATATACTGTATTTATTAAATATCCAGAACAGTAGCTCACAAAGCACAAGACACTACACACACTGTGGTGTGTGTGTGTGTGAGGGGGTTACGACGAAGGGTACAGAATGATGAGGTGTGAGTCGGAGCTTCACTCTTTCCTCTTAGAAGCCGTGATCTCTGAAGAGAAAGAGAGAAAAACTGTCATACTCTGTAACCCTATTTCTACACTATTTTGCTGTCTCATGTGCAATATTTAAGTCGGGTCATGATAACAGACATAACCCGTTTGTTGTTGTTTAATAGCTGTTTTACAAAAATCATTATTCTGTGTGCTACATTGCCGACATGCAAGCAGTGAGGCTACAAACAAAGCAAGGTGTGTTTGTATAAATTGCTAATAAGCAGTCTGTTTCTTGTGTACATCAACACTAGTTACTATAGAACTAGTCACTAGTTTCTATAGAAGGTTGCTGAAGTTACTTTTAGCTGTACTCATGTTCGATACACGTGAATCCAAGGGGGCTTTGGCTGAATTCGTGTTGTGATGACGTCACAGGATGCGTCTTGGCCCAGATCTGCGTAGTCATCCCACAATGTTAAATATTAGGGATGCACTGAATGTTCGGCAACCGAAATTATTCGGCCGAAAATAGCAAAAAAAGCACTTTCAGTGTTCGGCCGAATAAATTTGACCGAACAATGACGTGTTTGATGACGTGCCACATAGCCTAGCAACCAGAGTGAGATGCGCGAATTTCACGACCTGCACTTCTGGCAGCGCACTTGGAGCGATGAGGGGGCGTGCGCATAGACGAGCTACGTGCACGAGTGCATGCTCTTCGGATGTTGACAACCGTGACATTGTTTACTGTGGACACGTGCATTTGTTTTGTTTCTGTTCCAGAGTATTCTGTCACGTCGCGAGACGTAAGGGAGTAGAGTACGGAAGCAGGTAAAGACGTATTTATTTAAGGGAACAGAACATTAACAAGGTATCTAACTTTACTATATCTACTATAATACTCCACAAGGTGTACAGGGACGCGAGCGGTATATATGCCGAATATAATCAGCCATATAGAACCCAATAGAACCATTTTTTGCACTCTTGTCAATGCACTTTATAATGCACTTTTTAGTTGTAGGCTACAGAGTGTTACATTCTTTAAGCAGTCAGTTATATGCCTAACATAGGCTATTCAAGGGGGGCTCAAAGATGACCACATCAAAATATTTTTATTTTACTCATTTATTTATTTAAAGTTATATTGTGCCTTGTTGGTAGCCTATGCCTGCTGGAATGAAAAAAAATGTTCAGTGTTAAATAAATATTTTGAAATTGTAGTTTTTGTAATTGATTTTTTTTCTTTGAAAAGCAAGACAAAATAGTAAAAAGCACATTTTGACTATTTAATTTATGCAATGGTGAAAAAAATGGTAAAATAAATGGAAAAAACGCAAAAAAAAAACGTGTGAGTATTAACACGACGAGGATGTAGTAGATGAGTTTTCCTCTTCCGCATGATGATGTTTAATTTTCCCGTCAACCTCTGTAGTCCCATTTAGCCTCTTGTTAGCAACCGTCTTTTTCAAAACACGTATAAGCTTTAAAAAAATCACAAGTCGGGTATTACTGATGTATTTGATGTCGTAGAATAAAACGTGAAAATATCTTGAGCTTGTATTAACCACAGACCTTATTTCAGGCATTTAACCAAAAACCCATTAAAAAAAACCCACTGACTTCGGGACGATGGAACTGGAAGTGCTAAAATGCTAACTCATTTCCGGGTGTTAGGACTCATTCCTGGACCACTCTAAATCAGCAAGTTCAAAATGCCTGCACAAATGTCAACTGGCTCATCTGCTGGTTTCTTTTTTCCTGAAAAAAAAGACAGCTTTTGGCATATTTTGGAGCACGTTATGATGTTAAAAACACGGAGCTCCTACGAAAAACACATACAGGTTGGCAGGTACAGTCTTTTAAATATTTCTGGTATTTTCCATCTCATTCCTCACCTGCACGTCCCACAGTTTGAATACCTCTGCTGTGCAACATGGGCCTCTTTCAGAGATGATGGCAGAAGTCATTTAAATTTGTTAAAATTGTAAATAAGAATCTATACTTGAAATAAAATGGAATGACAACTGGGAAATGGAGTTAAAATTTATCTCTTTAATTGTAAACTAGTGACATTAAGGCCCAACAGTTTGTTTGCCAATCAGCTTCTAAACTGCACTACAGTTTGAGCTTGAAGTGTTCAGTATTTATCACACATAAATTAACTAATCAAATTATTACATATTACTATTTCTATTTCTAATATAGCTACTCTATTCTTTTCTATGATTAGTTGTCTTACCAGTAGGCATGGAGATGTTAAATTAGGATGTGACTGCTCTCATCCAACCTGATGATTATGACATTTACAAAAAACAAAACAAACCAACATTAAAGGCGCAGTTTGTCATTTTACATATTTTTTATTATTTTTTTTTTTTACAAAATATTGGCGAGGTGAATGAAAACATAATGAAAACACTAATAAGCCTTTCTACCCATTAGCCAATCCCATCACCTCTATTAAAACTATGCATGCTTTGTAGATCTGGACAGAGCTGAGGAGCTCTGTACTGTCTGGGGGCAGAGCAAATTTCTGGGCCGGAAACAATCTAAACAAGGCTTTCATGAAGAAACTACTGAAGATCTACTGAATGTCAATACTGCAATATTACAGTGGGGGAAATAATGCGTCAACATTTTTTTCAGTAAATATATTTCCAACAAGGCTATTCACATGAAATTTTCACCAGACCTCAGTATTAATGCAAGAAATCCAGAAATATAAAGAATTCACAAAATTAAAGTCCATAAATAAAGTTATGTGTAATAAAGTGGAATGACACAGGAAAAAAGTATTGAACACGCTAAGAAAAAGCAGTTCTCCAAGGCAAAGTAAGTCAAGGAACCAGCTGAAATCCGTAAGTAGTTAGAAAATAATTATGTTATTTATCTGTGCAAGTTAATATTAGCTGGATTAGTAAATTGATACTTCATTTATGGACTTTAATGTTTGGATTTCTTTATGTGTGTGGATTTCTTGAGTTAATACCAAAGTCTGGTGAAAAGTGTCATGTATCAGGAAACTCTGGACTCCAGTTCCCATCAGCCACTGCACTGCACTACTTGTCACATGACCACCTGCACCTGATTCATGTTCTGTTAATGAGCACTCTTGTGTATATATAGTCATTGTCTGCACTGTTTCTGTCTTTCGTTGTCTTAGACTACCATGTTCCCTGTTCCCGTGTTTTGTTTCATGCCACAGTATCTTGCCTAGTTGTCTCAGTGTCTATGTTTTGTTGTTCGTTTATTATAATAAATGTTATATATCTGCGATTGCTTCTGCCTCAAACTCGAAACGTGACAAAAAGTTCCTGTGAATAACTTCAGTGGTAATATATTTACTGAAAAAAATGTTGACACGTATAATACTTATTTCCCCCATTTTTTGTAAATGGTAAAAAAATGTTTTCTTTACTAACATTATTTATTGTATTAATTAAAAGTAAAGCCTTGATTAAAATTAAATTAAAATAAAAATTAAGTGTGTGATTTTTTTTGCTGTTAAAAAATTTAAAACAAAATAGTGAGTCATAGGAGAAAATGTTCCTGTGCTGCTGTGCCTCTGCATAGCAATGTTCAGACAGAGCTGTTAGACTTAAATGAACAGGGATTTACAAATACATGCGTCCTACAACACTGCGGTCAAAAGTAGTACAGCCGAGGAGCTTGTATAGGTATGTAACAGTAAGCGTGTGTGTGACAGTAGCTTTATTTCTTCAGGTTGTAAGGTCACACTGTAGAGGATTAGGTTTAAATAAAATATCAATAATATCTAAATAGAAATGTTTAGAGTACTCACGCTCCCTCATCCCGCAGCAGAGAGAGGAATTTGCTGACACGATACTCCTGATCCATCTGCAGATGGATTATAAACTCAGATAGATTATAAACTCAATACTGTCTCAGCACTTCATGTTTGCTTGTCTGATATTAATACCAGTTTGGTAAAGTTTATTAAAGATTCGTAAATGAGATGATCTTACCTGCAGGGACATCTCGATGAGCATGAGGAGTTTCTTAATTCCAATCCACACTCTCTTTCCCTTTACCTGCTGGGCGATAGTTGCTCTTTCTGCATCCGTGAAGCTGCCCAACAGCTACACACACACACACACATACACATGCTGGTTTTACCACGTTCCATTGACAACTATTACTGTATACACAGAGTAGATGCTGTATATAATGTATATTCTTCGTTTGTTTTATATAAATATATGAAAGTATGAAAAACTTTGGAAGACATTTTGCTAAAAAGTGTTAATTTCCCCTATGTATGGAGACTTTTTGGGACACCCTGTATTATCCATCCATCCATCTTCTATACCACTTATCCTTCAAGGTCACGGGGAACCTGGAGCCTAACCCAGGGAGCTTTGGGCACAAGGTGGGGTACACCCTGGACTGGGTGCCAGTCCAGCGCAGGGCACAATACCCTGTCTTATGAGGACATTTAATCCATTAGGCTTTTCACAAAAGGTTGAATACATGTACACACACTCAGATTCCACAAAAAAAAGCAAAATTAAATAAAGAAAGGTGTGTTTGTGTGTGTGGACTACTCTAATTCATTTGGTTATTTCGTTTTTTCATGTTCATACGTGTTGACTGTTTGGATTAGAACAATTTTGTTAAATGGTTTGGGGTTAATTGAGTTAATTTGCTTTAGGTGTTTGGATTTTAATTCATTTAATTTATTAGTAAATTTGATTAGTTGGTGTTGGATGATTTTATTTTGGTTTTGTTTAAATTGTATTCACCTTTTCATAAAGTGCTTTACAATTTCTGGAGTAGGTTACACCTGGAAATTATGTGATCCGTTATTATTATTTTATTACTAATATTTACACCAAAACAACTTGTAATTGTCACGGTATATATCATCCTACCTCTTTTAGCCAGTTCCCACCCACTAGGTAATTCCCTGCTATTGCATGTAAGCTTCTACTCTCTTCTTCTGATACGTGAAGCTACTGCTTTTTTCTGGTGCTCATGCAACGTCATAGACTTGCTCTCTTCGGTATACATGAGCTCAGAGATGCCTTCAACTGCCTAGTGTCACATCCCTCCCACCCAGAGAGTACGATATGGTCAGTGAAAGACCTCTAGCGCCTCCACCAGGTGCTCTCCGCTGCTGATGTTGGGGATGTGTATGGTAGTGCTGAAGGCGTCGAGCATCCCCATCTCCTGCAGGACGTCTTTACGACTTGTGGTGCCGATGATGAGCAGCTTACGGCCCTGCACACGTTATTCACATGCACACGTTATACACAACCTATACACACATACACAGACTAAATATTAAAGATCAGCGTGATACACACATGAGGTGGTGCTTTCTTCAGTAAAACCAGCAGTGCTTGGAGGACGAGGTTAGAGAATCTTGGGCCAATGGGAACGTAATCTGTGGATCGTTGTATGGAAAATTCATATATGCAGATTATTGCAATGAAAACCACAACACAAACACACTAACAGAGTGTGTGTGAGACTCACCCAGCAGGCGCTCAATGTCGTCCACCACCACACAGCTGAGCTGGGACTTATAAGCATCATCAAAAATCTGTGTTGTAAAGCACACACACACACACACACACACACACACACACACAGAGTAAAGAATGATCTGACATTTCCATGTAGGAAGTGAGGAACTGACTGATCTTGTGGTAACTGTGTGTGAGATTGGACCACTTCTGTGACAAGTCCAGACTAAACTGCTTCTCTGTTCAAACGGTTTTGTAGATATTCAGCCTCATTTATCAATCTTTTAATGAACGCATGTAAAAGTTGTCACAGGCCAACTAAACGAAAAATGATTTTCTATCGATGCTTTTCATACTTTCATTCTGTCTTGTTCTATACACTTTTCTTTATTGCTTTTTTTTCTCTTTTGCTCTTACATTCTCACTCTCTTTCCACCTTTTTTTCTCTCCCTTTAATAATATAATGTGTCTTATTAAACATTTAATGTTTATGTTAATCACTCTAAATCACTTTCAGCTCCTTGCATAAGAATTGTACATTAAATGATTCAATATTAGTTATTATGTTACTGATGATAACAGACCTTTTTGATGGCTTGGCATTTTGAAATCTCAGAGAAGCCAATCATTTTATCAGGGCTGCAGATCTTAATGAAAGGAAACTCTGAATCTTCTGCGATTTTAGCAGCTAACGCTGTTTTCCCGCTGTGAGAAGGACCTGAAAATCAACAGACAAAATAAAATTTCTGTCAGCCAGAATATAATCTGTACACAGCATAAAAGTTAACTAAATAAAAATATTTAATTGTTCGCTTTTAAAACAAACATCTTTGACTGTGTTATTTTTATTTATCTATTTATTTTTGCTTGAGGGTTTTAATGTCGTTATAAGGTCAAATGTCAATCACTGTCAGAGGCTTGGATCAGCTATTATCATTAGTTTATAAACAAGGAAGAGGTCAGGCTCAGCATGTTGTGTCTGGTGTGTCTAACACCTGGTCTCAGAATTAAAACAGTCCATCATCGGGGAAAATAGTCCTTCCATGGATTGGGTGTACGCCTGAACAGTGAGTCGAGTCAAGCTCCAAAATATAGGAGACACCTTGAGCATAAGAACCAATACTTAAGGCAATAACACAGTCCTATGTATAGTACCATCTAACTAACATTTACTAATATAGTTAAATGGAAAATCCACCAGAACAATTTGCATATTGTTCATTATAATTAATGAGTTGACTTTTTTACATGAAAAGTCCTTTCGTCAATATGTTGGTCTATTCTCACTTTGGTCAACCGTTTCCTATATTACCAACAATGCCATTTGACAGATACGATTTGACAGCGCTTTTCATGCTACTACCGTTATTAACCTCATCGTATTCCGCATTGCATTCTGGAACCTGGAGTCCAGTGTTTGCGCCTATATCGCCACTTCTTATATGCTGGATTTCTCATTAATATGACATTGAATGTTGCTGGAAAATGGTGAGTGAGAAAAGAAGCTCTTTTGTTGTAGCATGAAAAAAAACCCACCCACCCACCCCTGACTAACGGTTTGAGATCGTAGAAATTTCTTCTTGTATTAAATGCCATTGTAACTGCATTAGCAACGTTGCACTGTGTCATCAGCATGTCAGAAAACCACTAACTTCCAACATGAATAATGAAAATACGGCACCAACCTACAAATTATCACCAACATGATCACAATTATTTCAATATAAACATAGTTAATGTTTCAGGTTGGATTTTTCCTTGAACTAACCTGAAAGAAAGAAAGACAGTCTTTATTATCGCATTTATGTATAGTTTGCATATTCCAGCCCATTAGCAAGTTGAGATCAGAGTGCACAGTCAGCCATGAATTACAGTTTGTAATTTGAACTCAAAATCTACTGGACAGTAAGTGAGAACCGTAACCACTGAGCCACCCTTGCTTTGTTTTACTGAAGAGTTAATGGTAGCTAATGCTACTGGCTGTCTTGTTCAAACTTTGACTCTTCCATAGGCCATATAATGAGCCTAGCTGATCCAATTCTTTTATATTTCTAAATATGTATCTTTAAAATATATGTGATTTATCCTCACCTTCAACCAGCACGGATACCAGCGGAGTTCTGTCGCTGTTTTTGGTTTGTTGAACAAGCAGCTCTCCATCATCCAGCACATGACTCACTGGATCGCCCCATTTAATAATGCCGTTCATAATGTAGCTCGCATAATCCTCCTGATTCGTACCAAACGCCTGGAACAAATAAAATCAACATCGATAAAACAAACCACTGAGCACTATTCTCTCAAAACAAAAGCAGATGAAATGTAGGAGTCGTAATGCTATATCCTACTCACAGGTTTGATGTCATTGTTTAGCGATCCCATAAAATCAGCTCTGCACACCTGCAGTTTCTCAGCTTTCTCCAGGTCTACTTCCACTGTGGCTGTGGCCTAAACACACACACATTCAACAACGATTTTACATACCCCATAAACCAGTGGAACACTGAGAAAGATAGAGCACTTTCAGCTGGACACAATCGGACCACAATTGTTGCACATATGCTTATAGAGGGTTGCACATTTCCCCAAATGTGGCTCAGATGTCAGATAATTGCTGGGTAAATATTTAGCTTAGACATAAAAGAACCGGTTATGGAAATATACGGTGTTGTGGCCCAAATGTAAGCAGCCACATGTTCCCAAAATTCCCGAATACAACCATCCACAGTTATAGCTGCAAGGCAAGTTAGAGATTTATATTAGATTTCTTTGAAAACATTATAATTTCCATAGTAGCAAGTTGAACAGGGACTAGTATGGCCAGGCGTGCCACATAAACAGATTTTTGAAAACATTTGTAATTGTTGATATGGTGAATTTTTCTGTGAAGAGATGTTTATTTAGCATTTTTAGAAGGAGACTCCAGTGTCAGAGCTTTGTAACAGCCAGAGGTAAAGCTGGAACTTTAAGAGACATCAAGAGAGGGAAATAGAAGGAGAGGCTGCTGAGGAAATGACTGTTTCTAGCTGCTATAATGCAAGTGAAACAGGAGAGAACTTGTTCCATGAAGGTTCCAAATAATTAAATGTAACTATAAATGGATATAATGTACAACATGTCGTTCTTTAGTAAATAATCAAACTATTAGTGTTGGCAAATGTTTGCTGTGATGAAAGAAGAATAAAACATTCGGGATGTCACCCTATCGTGTTTCATTGTTCAACTGGGTTTATTTATTTGTTTTTTGCTTTCGTTTTGCTTTTTGTGTATGTTATAGTGTTACTGTGTTGTATTTCTCTGTGCTGTGTTATTAACCTTGATGTGTCGGTTCATGGCGGTTGATTGTGCAGCTCTCACTAATCCCTCCAGTTCAGCACCACTGTAGTTCTTTGTTTCAATTGACAGTTCCTTCAGGTCCACATCCGACGCTAGCAGGTTAAACTCACGCATTTTAGCCGTGTGAATGCTGAGGATCTGGAGGCGACCCTTCTCATCCGGCAGACCTGCAGGAACGAGGGAATGAGGCACGGTGAGTAGGATTACACAATGGAGGTGTGGAAGGGTGGTTTGTAAGTAATCTCCAAAAATATCCAAGTGAAAAGTATGTCAGCATATTCTGGACTTTATTCAAATTCGAAAGCTAAGTAGAAAATGCTGATGCTGAAGTGTGCAGAATTTGTGACATAATTCAAATTCAATTTCAAAACGTATATTTAAAATTGCATTTTCATGAACAACACAAATAAGATGCGAAGTCTGTTTGACAGAGCATTTTCAGTGTTTAACAAGTTTGAACATGGTTCTGCCATGTTTAAAAAGCAATAGGAAATCCATTTGCTATTGCACTTCTTCATCATCGTGCCTTAACTGAAATGAAACACACTGAATTTGCACTTTCACCATAGATTAGTCAATCAAACACTTTTTTTTTTGTTATAGATTGAGTAAGTTGGATTTTTGATGACATTTTGCTGGGGAGTTTTGGCTTTACCTAATGTATGGAATTTTTTTTTTGTGTACATGTTGTGTACATATTGTGTAAATAGGTGTAAATATGTGCATATGTACAGATATGTGTGCATTTTATATATATTTTGTATGGTACAAATATGTGTATCTGTATATTGTAAATATGTATGATTGTTTGTATTGTGAGTGTTGAATCTATTCAATAAAGTTTGATTAAAAAGGTAAGACTGGTTAGTCTCTGAGGCAGGCTTTCTTGCCGTTTCTCCTATTAGCCAGGGGATGAAAACACAACTCTGCAGAGGTCTGAATGACCTTTGAGCCTCTGTATGACATCTGGGCCTCAACAAAGGTCTTTTTTTAATATGTCTGACCTGGTCAGTGAATCAATCATTTCTTTAGACCTCAGCCTGGTCTAGTTGCACACTGGTTTGAATTTGGTTGATAAAATGGGTATGAAGTCCTCTCGAAATTTTTGTCTTATATACTATATAACTGTCAAGACAACCTTACTTAAGATTTTGATGTGACTGGCTTTTTTGATTATTTACTCCTGCAGTGGAAAGACAACTGTTGTGATTCTTCACAGAAATAAAAAGTCTTGATTTAAAAAAAATGGTTCTACCTGATAATAAAAGAGGAAAGTATTATAAAGATGTTATTAAGATCTTACCGATCTCCATTTTCACTTCAAACCTGCCGGGTCTCATCAAAGCATCGTCTATTAGATCGGGTCTGTTAGTCATTCCTGTAAAATGACAACAGAGGAAAACGAGAAGTGTGAAACGTAATCAGTTTAAAGCTGCTGATGTTCAATGAGGGATAAAGCTGAAATACAGTGACATTATGCACTGCACAGTAACATGCAATAAAGTACAGACGGACAGACATAAAGCTCCTTTATTGTCTTCAGTGTACAATGAAATCAAGGAACAGAATGAATACAATTGGAGTGCTGCTCACTGTTACATACTGTAGTGCAGTGTAATGTTTGTTTGTGTGTCTGTGTTGTATACCTATAACAAGGATATTGTTGAGTTGCTCCACACCGTCAATTTTGGATAGCAGCTGATTGACCACAGTGTCATGGACTCCGGTGCTGCTTGCTGCTGTACCACGCTGCTTACAGATGGCATCCAACTCATCAAAAATGATAATGTGCAGCCCGCTGTTAGCACCCAACTACCATACACACGCACACACGCACACAAACAAAGTGTGTGTGTGTGCGAGAGAGAGAGAGAGAGAGAGAGAGAGAGAGAGAGAGAGAGAGCAATTTATTAACACAAAAAGACAAGGAGTAAAGATTAAGACTCCATTCCAAATTTCCCCAAATGGCAAATCTAATAAGAACACTTCCATCAGAGATATAACCTGGGAAGTTAACTGAGTGACTGTGAGCATGTTTGTGTGTTTATTTGTTACCTACCCTCTTCTGCTCCTCCTCAGCATCGGCGAACAGTTTCCTGATGTTGGCCTCAGACTCTCCGACATACTTATTGAGAATCTCTGGTCCGTTTACGACTTTCGGCTCACGGGCGTTCAACATCTTACCGACCTGTCTCGCCATCAGAGTCTTACCACAACCAGGAGGACCGAAGAGGAGAATACCTTTAACATGCTTACATCCTGCAGAGAGTGAGACAGAGAGCACACTCATGTCTAAACACATCAACAATGTGGGAAAAATTGCCATGAGCCGATTTTGTTTTGTTTTTGTGCGTGGCTTACTCGTGACCCTCCTGATCACTGTTTCTCACTGTCTTATAAGAAAGTATCTACACTAGGGGTTTCACTTGTATTATTTGACCAGTACTTTACAAATCCATAGAAAAGTAATAACTGATTCAGGACAGTAGTATACTACATGAGTAGCTGAAATGTAATAAGACAGTTTACCCATCTGTTCCACTATGTCAGGAGGAAAGACTCGTGAGGCGAATGCTCTCCGGAAGATGTCTGAAAACTCTTTATCCAGGCCGCCGATGCCCATGCGCTCAAAGTTCCAGTCCGGATTAATAATTGTCTGACGTGCTTCTTTGGTTTTGGCCTTTCCTGATGTACAACAAATGGAGAAAGAGGCCATATTTCAGTGTGTGAGATTCAAGCTCACGTTTAAAACTGTCTTCATAAAGCAAAACTTACCAACAAGTGTAAGGGAGGAACTTTCGGCTTTCTCAAAGATCACCTGACTGTTACCCACCAACAGACCAATCTCAATCTGTACAGATACAAAAAATCGAAATAAAGGTGTGAGGTGATTGTGTTGTGTTTAAACAGACTGTTGCTCAGGTTTAACAAAAATAACAATGTAGCTGGTTTTGTTAAATTAAAGTTACTGAACTTCTGTTATGGTTATGTTCTCACACTCATCGTTTTATTTATGTCCTTTTATTATATTACAAAATACACAAAAGATTTAAAAATCTTAACTGTTATAAACAGACCAGTAGACTGATAGGCAGAGAGATATATAAACCTTTTGTTTTTTTCCAGTCGCTGTCTCTCCCTTCAGTATGCTCGCATCCATTGCCTCAATATTCTTCACTGCCAGGCCAAAAAGTTTATCACAGAAACTGAACACCAACTACACACACACACACACACACAAACAGAGACGCATACATGCACAATCAATGTGTCAATACTGAACTATCTATAGTATGTATAGATACTAGTAGCTGTAATAATAATAATAATAATAATAATAATAATAATAATAAAAGCAGCATTTTTGGGTGGCAAGCACCCAGACTTGGTGAGCTGCACATTCACACTACAATTTTTGCATAAGCAATCACAAGAAATCAGAGCCATAACTATAGACAAAGGGATTCAAGAATAATTTTTAGCTTCATGCATTTGCCAGTCTGTTATGGGAGAACAATTTTTAATTTCAGAGTTCCTATGATATCTTTTGTTTGGACAGGTCTCATGATGATGTAAGCCAAATGTGGTGAAGACTGGACAAAAATTGGAGGAGTAGAAAAAATGGCCCTTAGATGGAAGCATTTTTGGCATGATATTGTAACGTTTGAACAGTAAATGACACTGTCATAATTTTTTTTGCATATACTCAGGGAATGGTCCTGAAGTTGCCTACCAAGTTTTGTGCCAGTGTGCAAAGTTATTGCTAAGATACAGTCTCACTTCCTGTTTGGTGGCTTCACTGTCAGATTCATTGGGCCATTATAGACAAATTGTTTGGAATATTCAAAATTCTTTTAATAACTTCTGTGAGGCTTACTCCAGAGATGATGTGTGTCAAATTTGACTCGATGGTGGTGCTAGAGCGTGGCAGCACTTGGCCCAAATTTGGTCAGAATGTTCCATAGACCCTCCCAAATTAGTGTGCCAAATTTCACAACATTGAAATTAGGTGCCTGGTCCTCTAATAATGGTTTTGTCACAATCTCGCCAGCAGATGGCGCTGTGGCGACAACGTACACGAGTGGCTTCAGAGCGCGCACGTGCTTGAAATGCGCAGGGATGCTAGGACTGTGTCAAGTGTTGCCAGCTGTTGGCAATTAAGAGAAGGCTGACTGGTTATTTAAACCCCTCCTGTTGCTGCACATTGTGTGGCATTAAAGTAAAGTGGAGAAAGGACTAACAGAGAAGAAGATGGAATGAAGAATGGTGCCAGGTTGTGATGTTGCATGATGATGTCCTCTGTCTGTTTTCCTGTTCCGTCTGTTTTCCTGTTCCTTAGTTTATGCCATGCCTCAGCTAAGAGTGTTCATGCCATGCCTCAGCTAAGTGTTCATGCCATGCCTCAGCTAAGAGTGTTCATGCTATGCCTCAGCTAAGATTGTTCATGCCATGCCTCAGCTAAGTGTTCATGCCATGCCTCAGCTAAGAGTGTTCATGCCATGCCTCAGCTAAGAGTGTTCATGCCATGCCTCAGCTAAGAGTGTTCATGCCATGCCTCAGCTAAGAGTGTTCATGCCATGCCTCAGCTAAGAGTGTTCATGCCATGCCTCAGCTAAGAGTGTTCATGCCATGCCTCAGCTAAGAGTGTTCATGCCATGCCTCAGCTAAGAGTGTTCATGCCATGCCTCAGCTAAGAGTGTTCATGCCTTGTCGTAGTTAAGTGTTCATGCCATGCTGGAGTTAAATGTGTTCTTGCCTGAGTTAAATGAGTGTTCTTGCCTGAGTTGAATGTTTCGTACCTGAGTTAAGCTAGTGTTCCTAGGCATAGACCTGTTCTAAGTTTTGTGCTTCATGTCTCATCCCGAGTTGAGGGATAGGTTTTCCGTTGCAAGTCTTAAGTCCAAATAAAGACGTCACTCCTGAGCTTATTTCCTGTCTTGAGTCCTGTTTCATAATGAACTGAACTAAATCTACAATGACCATCATTAACCAAAATGTTAACTGGCATATTTTCAATATTTATACCTGGAGACCAGAGTACAGTACAATAAGTTATCAACATTATGGAACATAAATGAATTTTTGCTAATTGATGCTTTTTTTGTTATGGATTCAATTAAGATTAGTCAATGCAGATGTATTTCATTAACATTTAAACAAATGATAATTAGTGCATATGACACCTAACTTTCTTAACATTTGATAACTTGTGGTTTATAATTCTTAAGATCATGATTTGGTAATATTACCTAATGCAGTAAATAATGTTAGTTACGGCACCTTTAATATTATGCATTCCCATAATAAATAATGACTTTGTATAGCTTATTTATTTTTAAATGCAGCTCCATATGCTTTACAGTATGACCAATAAAACTACACACAGTATTTACTGTCAGAAGACCCTCCTGTTTCATTTCCTGGTTTCCAGCTCTGCACTAAACATGCCCTTGATTGTTGATATATTGATCTGAGCCAAAAGGCCTCATCTGATTACAATTTACATCTTCTCATTATTGTCTTATGAATCTGTGCAATTATACTCCTGTCTGGTTAATGTGTGGGGGTCTTGCATGTGTATATGTAATAAGACATTTTCAGCTTTCTTCTCTCTTTATTGCTAAGTTTTATTTCTTTATTTAAAATGATCTTTTGCTGTCCTAGTCACTAGCCTTTGTTTGGGTGTCTGGCCTGGATCTTTGTCTGCCTGGACTGTGAGTATGCGTTCCTTTGTGCTGAACATCTGCCATGTTTAACTATGCACAAAGTTCAGATATTAACTAATAAGGATGACTTAGTTTATTAGACTTAGAGACTTGGAGATTATGCCCAACTGATACCCACTTATCACTAGAACAATTAAGCTAAAGTCTGAAAGGTGACGCAATAATGGATCATGATAATTAAAATAACAATTATAATAATAATAATAATAATAATAATAATAATAAAAATATAAAGTATAAATAAATGCTGCAATATATAGTTTTTGGAGACAAGAACTATTCAAAACGCTTTTCAAAACAGTCAAAAATTCTAGTGTAATATAGTGTAATACATACATAATTAATGAATTATGTAAAATAAATGTACTATATAAAATAGTTTGTACCTGCTGTCCCACGGTGAAGGCCTGGTTATTGAACTGCTGAATGAATTCACTCGCCATTTTATCAGAATCATATGGGGATGTGTCAGTGCTTTTCTTCTGCAGGAAGTCGATCTCGATCATCATTGCACCGATACACTGCTTTGATTTGTCAAAATTATAGTTTGTTACTAAAAACAGGGGAGAAATTAAAATAAAATTAATTCTAACCCAATAATTTTTCAATAAATTATGCCAAAATATTAGCCTTCTTATAATTCAAACCTTCCACTTCCTGTCCAATAGAGAGTCCGGCCCATTTCCTCTGTCAGAGAGATAAAGCACAGTGTAACTGCCCTGAGCTTTTATAAAACAGGTTAAAAAGTTTAGAGTGAGGGCTATATTCAGAGTCTGTGACAACAGTTAAGTCAATATGTGAGGAAACGTCCTCGTGTTCCAAGTCGGGTCACGCAGCTGCTTAAGTCAATTTTCTGGGTGCCCCATTCAGATTAGGAAAATCACCGGTGTGTAGTTCACACCTCAGAGACAAACTGCCCAAAGTTTGAAGGACACTTTGACCAAGCAGCACTTGCAGTTCACTTTAATTAAATATTGTTTATAATTTTAATAAAAGGAGTATAATCTTCCACATAAGCAATGTCTCTAAGATGCTGTCTCCTCTAATGGCATTTTCTTGGACTTTACAGAGATGATATTATGATACTAATAATGAATTGCCATATTTATGTATGTAATATTGGCCTTGAATGGCATTTCATAGTATTTTGGGTGTATTTACAGCCCAAAATATAGGTTTTACTGTGACACTACATGTACTTGGGTGTTCACTTGAACAACAGACTGGACTGGGGGACCAACTTGGATGCTGTGTACAAGAAGGGGATGGACAGATTCCATTTTCTGAGAAAGCTCAGATCTTTCAATGTATGCACCAAGATGCTGGCTATCGTCTACCAGACTGTGATTGCATCTACTATGCTGTGGTCTGCTGGGGGAGCAGCATCCGTGTCACAGATTTCAGCAGGATCAATAAACTCGTTCGCAAGGCCGAAACTATCATTGGATAAAACCTGAAGACATTTGAGTCGGAGGGCAGTGAACATGCTGCTCGACATCATGGATAATCCATCCCAGCCCCTTCATGATACACTACGAAGACAGCAGAGCTCATTTTCCAACAAATTCATTCAGCACCGCTGCCATAAACCTTTTAGGAAGTAACACTGTACAACAGCTCATCTCTGTGTGATAGGTGAACCCACTACTGCACAACCATCTGTACATACTGTTTATTTACATTTACGGCATTTGGGAGACGCCCTTATCCAGAGCGACTTACTTTTATCTCTCACCGTTTCGTTAAGGCGTTGGTTTACTGCTCAGAAGGTCAGGAGTTCAAACCCCACCGCTGCCATTGTTGGGCCTTTGAGCAAGGCCCTTAACCCTTAATCGTTCTGGATAAGGGCATCTGCCAAATACCAAAAATGTAAATGTAATGATTAAGGCTCCAACAGTGGCAGCTTGGCAGTGCAGGGATTTGAACCCATGACCTTCCGAATCAGTAGTCCAATGTCTTAACCACTGACATTGTATGTGAGGACCACATATATATCTTTATTTAATATTCAGTGTTTGCAGATCTGCAATTCTGCTTTTAATTTCGTTGTTATTCTTTATGCTGCTGTAACATACTGTAACAATTTCCCTCATGAGATCTATAAAGTCTATCTATCTATCTATCTGCATATTGTAGTTACATCAAACTGTCAGACAGTAGCACTGGACAGTGCTTCACAAATATCACACAGTACAAATGTTCAGAAGGTCAGAATTGCATGTAACTGAGACACATCTGTTTTAGTCAAACTCGGTGTAGTTATGATTGAGGTCTGAATGCCAACCTGTACAATTTATTAATTAAATCCTTACGGTACATGTCAAACTCAACTCTGAATACAACCCTGAGAACACAGTTTACTGTTCGAGTTAATCAACTACTTGCTGTTTCCTGTGTAGCTGTGATTAAGCGTACACACACATCCTCTATCAGCCCGAACACTCTCAAAATAGCTGATTAACTAGTAAGAACACTAACTAAGGGTAAAGCCTAGCATTTGGCAAGTATCCTCAAAATAAATGAGTTTTTAGGGTACTTGAGTGGCACAGTAGAAAAGTGTTGGCCCCACTGACAGATGTTTGTGAGTTAGAATCCAGTGAATTCAAGTGTTTTGGTGGAAATATGTGTTAGTGTGTGTGTGTCTTTATATATACCTGTGGTAAGCTGAATGCTACAGTTCCAGGTGTTACCGTGTGATGACTCTTCACTGTGAACACAAACTTGTGGTTTGGAGTGGTTTTAACACTCACATGCCTGCAGAAAGATGAGAATTACACAATCACTAATTCATTCATTCTTCTTTAGTAACCGGTCAGGGTCACGGTGGATACACCTTGGTACCAAGTAAACACCTAGGGAAAATTTAGTTGAACTATTTCACCTAAAGCATGTTTTTGGGAGATGTGAAGAAACCAGAGAACCCAGAGGAAACCCACACATGCACATGGAGAACATGCACAGAAAATTCACAGACGTGAGCTCAGGATCACCGCTGTACAGCGTACAATTAAATTGAATAAGATTACACCACAGTGCTGGTGAATTCTCAATTCTGATTGGTCAGAGGGTGTTGATTAAGTTTCTGTAACAGCAGCTCTGATAATAGTTTTGGCTGTAAGGCGAATCAGTGGTTTATATATTAATACTCTAATTTTTTTCACAATTACAAAATCTAATAAATTCTTGGACTCTTCAAAACTTGTGCAAACATTCAACAACCATGGGTTCCTCTATGCAGATGAGAATCTCCCTCCAAAATAGGAGATAAAAGGAACATCTCTTAATTGTTCTTGTTAATGTTTTTTTTTCCAGTTGTTGTTTATTTCTTTAATTTGTGCTTCTTTACTTTTGCTCAACACTGTTTTTCAAAGATCCTTACCTATATACGAAAAGAATTCAGCATTTTTACAAGTCGTAGTTATTTAAATGCCTTCTTTGGTCCAAATACTGTATCAGTCTTCTGTTTAATAAAATATGGTATGTTATATTACAGTAATACTCACTGTCCAGACTGCAGGTCCTTCTCACTCACCACTGCGCAGTTTGTTAATGACAGCTCATCAGTAGGGCATCGAGCCGCTTGCATCGTCTGAGAGAGACACACAGAAAGAGAGTGAGTGATGTGGAGGGGTGAGAAGGTGATCTTTTATTTGTAATAAAATAATACTGTCAACACTTTCCACACACACTGTAATTATCTTTATCGAATATTAATTCAATGAGTATAAAGGGGCTCACTGTTATTAATCTCAAAACTGATGCTCTGTCTCAAACCACACCCTGTTACTATATAGCACACTGCACCATTTTGTTGATATGTATGTAAGTTAGGGACGTAACAGAATTTTAGATACAAATACAGATACAAATAGGACGTATGCACTTTTTTCTCAGATTTTCTCCCCAATTTGGTCACTCACCAGCCAGCTCTCCCTTATCATATGCCAACCGCAGAGGGTGACACGTGCTGACATATGCTAACATGTGCTCTCTCCTCCTTCCTTAACTGCATCTTTTTGACTTCTCATGCAATGTAACATCCATCCATCTTCTATACCGCTTATACTTTTCAGGGTCACGGGGGAACCTGGAGCCTATCCCAGGGAGCATCAGGCATGAGGTGGGATACACCCTGGACAGGGTGCCAATCTATCGCAGGGCACAATCACATACACATTCACTACTACGGACACTTTAGACATGCCAATCAGCCTGCCATGCATGTCTTTGGACTGGAGCGCAATGTAACATGCTTGCCGGAAAGAGGTATCTAACCTCTTCCTCATACAGGAGTTCACGATTGGCTAGTGTCACTGTGATTGACAGTGGAAAAGTGTCATCCCTCCCACCCACAAATCTTGTGCCATTAGGGAGCACCGGAGGCATACTCTTAATTTTTTTTTTTTATGTCTATCATCAGTGGTTTGCTCCAGTAGCTGACCTAAACATTACCTTCCTAAGCTACAAATTAAAACCTATTTCCATACAAAGATCTATATTTTTACATAAACTGGCCATAAATTCACAAAAGAAATACGGTTTTATCAATAGAGCCACCACTCCATATGGCTCATGTAGACCATGTACTGTGAAAAGGCATTATAATGAAATGCTGCTTAAAGGACCCCATTTTGACTAGCAGCAGCACTGCATCCCAGCTTTGAAGTAGAAAACCTTTTCGGGAAACATTTCTGACTTTCTGGAATAAAACGAACCTAAGTAGCCAGATCCTTAGCTACTCCAAACTGAACAAAGGTACATCTGTTTATTTTTATTATCTTGAGCTGTCTCTAGAACTTGACTGGAGTCCACCTGTGGTGAAATGAACAAGAACCCTATGACCACTCTAAAAGAGCTTCAGAAGTTCTCAGTAGAGATGGGAGAACCTGCAGGAAGGACAACCAGAAATACTCCATCAATCAGCCTTTTGTGGTAGAGTGGTTAGACAGAAGTCGCTACTGATTAAAAGGCATATAGCAGGCACTTAAAGGACTCTGAGAGCATGAGGAAAAAGATTCTCTGGACTGATGAAACAAAAATGTAACTCTTTGGGCTGAACTTCATAGACTATATATGGCAAATGCCAGGTTCTGCTCATCAACTGGTTAATAACATCCCTATGGTGAAGCATGGTGGTGGCAGCATCATGCTATGTAGGTGCTTCTCAGTGGTAGGGACAGGAAGACTGGTCAGAATTGAAGAAATAATGAATGCAGCAAAATGCACAGAGCTACTTTAAGAAAACCTGCTCCAACCTCACACACAACCTCAGACTGGGGTGATGGTTCAACTTTCTCCACAACAACAACACAAAGCATACAGCCAAGACAATGCTGGTGTGGCTTCGGGACAAGTTTCTGATTGTCCTTGAGTGGTGCAGCCAAATCTTTGATTCAAACCCCAGAGAACATCTGTGGAGAGACCTGAAGATGGCAATTCACAGATGCTTCCCATCCTATCTGATTGAGCTTGAGAGGATCTGCCAGGAAGACTGCCCAAACTACCCAGTGTGGCATTAATCTTTCATTCCAACCACGAACCAAAGAATCAGAGGTCACACCTGATTCCACTTGTTTAATCAGTTCATCTTGGTCTCCAATCAACTATCACGTATGCCTCCTATTTGGCTTGAATGAAAGCCTGAAGCCACACCAGGCTTTTGCAGATAAGTTTGAAGACCGCTGCCCTAATGTATTATGCACTTCCCTGTAATTTACTCATCGCAAGAATCTTATTCACTAAACGCTCTTAATGAAAATCCTGTCGACACACTTAGTACTTAGTAGGGCAATCTACATACACAAATATAAAGAACATTAAGATTTCTTAAGCAGGGGAAGCAGAACATCCATCAACCAAATGGATCAGCAATGTGGTGTTAATATGTGTGGTTTTGCGCTCATGGTAAACTATTTTCCATTTTCAAGATCCTCCACCCACTAAGGCCTTAATAACACCACTCTCTCTCTCTCTCTCTCTCTCACACACACACACACACACAATATAGTGGGTGTTTGTTCTTGTTTTTGCATGGCCATGTCCCAAATCACATGATACTGTAATGTATATTGTGTGTGGTGCTAGTTAGTCATGTTAGTTAGTTAGTTAGTTTAAGCATTCAGCAGTCACAATAAAACTTTCATGGTTACCATGACAAATGGGCTAAATAGTGTTTCACAGTATCATGCCAACTAAGGTAACTGTGTGACATGGGTGTGATCGTTTTATCCGATGAGTAATTATTCCATCTTGTTGATGGAAATGCACTTTCACCATTATGCACTAATTGCTCAAGTGACATTTGGATGGATGGAAACACATTTTTTGATCTGAGGGAGAGGAAAGGCACAAAAACACCATAAATCCCAGAAGAGGGAGTTACTGCAGTACTGGCAAACAGCCAATCTCTCCATTAAATCTCAGTTACACGTCCCGGTTTTGCAGACTAACAGGCCTTTGCTGGCCAACAAGGATCGAGTTTAGGATCAATTTGATCAATCGATCGCAAATTGTGATATCACCACAACAGACTACCCAGTCTACTGCCGCCTATCAGCACAACACACTTGCTCTAAAACTTCCATACTCCACCATCTTCTTCACACTCCATACTCCAACATACAAGCTACATATTTCAGACACATTCCACATTCCATACACACAGATTCCGCTTTGTCATTTACATACTCCATGCTTAGATCCACAGTCCATGCTATTAGTCCCACACTCCGTGCTATCAGCTCTATACTCCTTCCCATCTTCTCCATGCTCCATCCTATCAGACCTGCACGAGTCTTTTCAGCCTTTCTGGACAACAAGCAAACCGGAGGACGCTCGTGGAAAAGTTTCAAGCTGAAGTATTTGTTGATGTGAAGGTGGTTTGCCCTTTATTGTGCAGAGTGAAAGACCAATGCAGCCTTACCACTGACTGGTAGGAATCATCAAGAATTTAGAATTAGAATTAGAATTTTATGAAGTCATTGTGTATTGCTGTCTGTATGGAAGGGAGTCAATGATATATGAAATGCGCGTATTACATTGAGAGACGTATTACATGGAGCGATTTCTTATAAGAAGTTCCAGGAACTTCGCCTCTGCGACGACAGAGATATTGGTGTTTCTTAGATCACAGCTTCAAAACTAAGATATATACCGACGGGTATATATATGAGAGAGAAAGATAATAACGGTAAAAATAAACGGAAAGAGTCCGTTTCGAGGAATAAATAAGTAAAGAGAGTACTTATTAAGAAGCGCAAGAGGTGCAGTATTTTTACGGCGGATTACTATCAAGTGGCATGCCCCATTGACTCATTCCATCATATCAGCGGTACATGATATATTTGGCAAATTTAACGCACAAGTAAATTTTACTGAGATAAAAAATAATAATAATAATAATAATTAAAAAAAGAAATTATTATTTAAAAAAAAAGAAGGGAAGAGAAAACTGTAAGTCCTGCCAAATTGCTGTATGTGGACTCGCCCTCACAGGTAAACTGTTTTACATTCTTAAGGTTTGCTCTATTGAACCTATAAGTTATATGATTAATTAAATGTCTAGAGATTTGGCACACATTTTGAACCTTTTCTGTCAGTGCACGAGAATGCATATTCACTTGATTTTCATAGCATGTTAAATTGATTAAAACTTTGAAAGTTATAGAAGCTGTAAAAAGAAAAAAAAATATGGGGGAAACATGTTGCAAAGCACATCCTGAGAAACATGCTATGGCATGTACAGGGTGCTCATCTGTTGATCTTAATATCATGTTTATGCATGTGAATTATGGGGAAGGATGTTTGAACCAATATGATGTATGGATTAAAGAATCTGCTTTCCCAGAAAAAGGTAGTTTTAGTCTCAGACAGTACAACTGAAACTTAATTTGGAGACAAAGTACAGAGAGAGACCACTAAAACAAAAAGTGAAGTGCAGTTTTTGGCTGACTGGAAGGCATTTGCTGAATGGCAGAGCGAGGCACATGAAAGAGAGAAAAAATGTCAGGCAGGGCCCTCAACTGTTTCTCAGTGTGCTAAATTGCAGAAAGCCGATCCCGACCTGGACTACGCCCCACCACGATGCCTACAGCCAGTTAGGAGGGAGGAACCTGCAGTTTCAGAGGCACCTCCTCACGATGAAGCGGCCCAGCCTATTCCACTCCATCCGAACCTGTCAGAACTGAGCCACCAACCCCCACCGAACTATGCACCAGCCGTCCTAGCTTCACCATTGGCGTTACACACGAGATCCCAAGTGAAGGGACCAACAACATTGCTGCCTGAGGTCTTCAGAACAACAAAATTGGACAGAGAAGGGACAGTGCACGGTGTGGTAAATGCCACAATGTTAGAAGTGGCCGGAGAAGGAGGCCCTATGCTAATTCACAGACCCTGGACAATGGAAGACATCAGGAGCAGCATGATGCATCTGCCGGCTCTCCGCGAAGTAGGAGGACAAAAGTTTATGGATGAACTTCAGATATTCTGCAGAGAATTCAGACCCACCACTCATGAACTACGACGACTGCTCATGGCAAAACTTGGCATGGACTGGGTCAAGGTTTCACGTGAACTCCCAGAGAACGATGTCCGCCTGATCAACCCACAGTGGGATGATGGAGTCAACACAAGGTACAGAGCACAAATCACGGCGCTCCAGCAGAGGCTGACGAACACCTTTCCTGTGCGAATGGACATGACAAAAATAGCGATGTGTAAACAACAAGACTCAGAGACTGTATTACAGTACCTGTCCCGGCTCACTGAGCTCCATGATGCAAACTCAGGCTTGGTGAAACCCGACGCTCTGGAAGATGGGCAGGCAGCCGTCACAGCATGGGAGGCACATCTCAGAAACAGCTTTATGAACGGCATGAAACCAGAAAATGCAGCTATAGTCAAACAACAATGTATCACCTGGGACACCGGAAACCTCACACAAGTGGAGAGGTATGCAATCCCTGCGGAGAAGCTCCTACGAGAGGCAAAGGAAAGAAAGATGGAGAGGAGAGGAAAACCAAAAGCACGCAGACGAGGAAGACCTGGCCATCAGGGCTATGGACCAAGATTAAACTGTTAAAACTGCGAAAAAGTTGGACATTTGCAAGAGACTGTCCAGAGCAGAAGTGAACTGATGGGCAGAGCTAAGGGAAGGGTGAGGCACCTGGGAACAGAAGAGGTGACATCAGACACCCAAACTATCAGTTAGCTCACAAAAAAACAGGAATATATGCACACACCCACATCCAACATTAGCCAGACTGACAATTCACAAATGTCTGAACCAGTCATGACCCTTAACCTTTTAAAGTATAATGCCTCTCCTTTTACACAGTTACCATGTATGTCTCTTGTAGTTAATGTGCAAAGTGTCACATTTTTGGTAGAATGAGGAGCAACGTATTCAGTAATAAAACACTGCGAATTAAAAGAATCCCCGAAAACGAGTTCACGGTCACTGCACTCCTTGGGTGTGACAGGGCATTCAGTATTAGAACCTTTCTCTGAACCACTAGTTTGTGAATGTGAAAAGAGTAACCCACCAATTCCTAATTTCGTCTTCATGTCCAGTCAATCTACTGGGCAGGGACTTAATGTGTGTTTTACACTTAAATTTGATGTCCCCACCTCAGGGAGTAACAATAACTGATGACTCATGTTTGGGTTCTCCATTTGTTAAAGAAACAGAGCTCTGTGTTTATCAATGGTCCATGCATAACAAGCCTAGAGCCTGTGCTCGTTTGTTGATGTTGGCACATGATAAGATGAAGGACAACTATGTTGATTTTATGCTGTCCTCTGCCCTTCATTGCACAGCGCAAGTGCATGAAGGAAGAGACTTTATTTTTGAGAAAGAATGGTTTATGGATATCCCAGAAAGTGAAGACTGTACTTATATTGCTGTGACAAATTTTGTGCATGTTCAGTCAAATTGAGTGACACGCAGTTGCGTGCATTTTTCGTCCCAGAATCAGCGCCCCACGTCTCATTAGCCAAAATAAAGAACAAACAGTAGAAAGATGTGGGATTGTGGGTCAGATTATGTGAGAGTGGGAAAATTACAGATTGGGAACAGAAACCCACCTCCAACATATGATACAGCCTGACACTGGGAGCTTATAAAAAATTCTTTCAGGAAATGTGCAAGGTTAACCGGGATGTCACTTGTCATGACAAGGGAATGTTTCTGAACCTTGGGACAAGCCCCACACCCCTAGAGATACAATCACAAATTGAAGAAGGTGCCTCTCGGGCTGTGGGCCCAAGGAAAACATGACGTAGGCCTGACTAGAAGTGCACCACCAGTTGTGATCATGCCCAAATCTGACTTTAGGCCTAGACAATCTAAATACCCTCTTAAATCAGAAGCTATTGAGGGCACTGGACCAGATTTCAATTCATTATTGAAGGCAGGGGTCATTGTTACCTGTCCTGATTCGTCAGTGCGCACTCCAATATTTCCAGTGTGAGAAACAAAAAAAACAACAACAACCCTACAACCTGATGAATGGAGATTTGTACAAGATTGCAAGCGTTAATGCAGCAGTCAAACAGAGCTCCAGACGTGACAAATTCTTACACTATATTAAGCCAGGTTCCCACAAATAGCGAATGGTTTTCAGTCGTAGATTTAGCTAACGCGTTTTTTCAGTATATCTCTTGATAAAGACAATCAGTTTCGGTTTGCATTCATATTTGACGTACGTCCTTACACTTTCACTCGCTTGTGTTAAGGGTATTGTGAGTCACTAACGATATACAACCAAATGCTAAAGGACAGCTTAGCATCTCTACCACTTTCTCCAGGGCACCACGTGAAACTGACACCATTAAATTGTTGCAGCATCTTGCCCAAGAAGGCCACAAAGCCAGTCTCTCCAAATTACAGTATGTACAACAAGAAGTGAGATTTCTTGGGTCATGACATTTATGCAAAGGGAAAGAAACTCTCAGCTGAAAGAGTATCTGCAATACAGAGGATTCCCGAGCCTCGGACGAAGAAACGGGTTCTATCTATTCTAGGTATGTGTTCATATTGCAGAACTTTCATTCTAAAACATACCATTCTAGAAGCACCACTCAGAGAGATGGCATATGTGACAGGTTGGACAGCTCATTCTCAGATACATTGGATCCAGTCGCTGCAGAGTTTCCCCTATGTGTACATGCAGTAGCAGCAGCTGAGAAAGCTGTGGTGGCATCCAGAGACCTGGTAGGTTACTCAGAATTGAACCTCTTGGTTCCACATGAGGTGTTGTTACTCCTACTTGAACAGAAAACCTCACACCTTTCCACCCAACGGTGGCTGCACCATAACACTATACTATTAGACATGCCGAATGTCACTATAAAACGATGTACTGTCCTTAACCCTGCTACTCTCCTTCCAACAGAGGGAGACGGGGAACCACATGATTGTGTTGTACTGACTAACGAACTCTGCTCTCCTAGAGTTGACCTGAAAGATGTTCCGTTGGAAAACCCAGATTTGATCTTTTTTGTGGACGGGTCTGCGTCACATGACCCAGAGACAGTTAAAAATCGAGTGGGCTATGCAGTAGTAACCGCACACAAGACGGTCTGTCAGGAAGTCTCCCCTCAAACCTTTCAGCACAAGCAGCTGAACTGTATGCCCTCATAGAGGCATGAAGACATGCTGAGGGACAGTCAGTAAATATCTACACAGACAGTAGATATGCCTTTGAGGTAGTACATGATTTTGGGACAATTTGAAAACACAGGAACTTCCTGATGAGTTCACAGCCCACCACAAACCAGTCTCTGAGCTACTGTATGCAGTCCTACTCTGCAAAACTATTGCAGCATGCAAATGTGATGCACACACTAACAAATTAGACCCTGTTTTCCTAGGAAACGCTCGATCGGACAGTGCAGCAAAGCAAGCGGCTGCATCTATGGTCCCAAAAACTCAAAAAAAATAATCACTCCTTTACAGCTTTCAGACCTCCAACCACGAGCTACAGATGAGGAAAAGGCTGTGTGGGGCAAAGCAGGCTGCACGGTTGTTGACGGAGTTTGGCGATGCCCCCAGGGCTGTCCTTGTCTTCAAAGTTGACGCATGGCAGGGACCATGCGTCAAAAGGGGGAATGATAGCTGCGACAAAGTATTAGTTTCTCTAATTACTCCAAAAAAAATAATAAAAATAAATAAATAAATAAAAATTGTTTACGCTGTTTGCGCAACTCATAACATGGGTTGAGGTTTGAAGGTAGAGAAGGCCACATCCCTTCGTTCAAACAGGACTCAGACGCGGTAGTGATAATGATAATCTCCAGTGATAATGGCACACCTTTTGTGAACCATTATTAGAAAGAGTGCATGACGCACACACTTTTACCAAAATTTGGTATTTAGCTGATCGTGGTGACGGGACTAAGTGCCTAAGGCGACGTGATTTCTATAGGTCCCACATAAGCCCACGAAGTTCTTTAGTAGATTATTGCTGCATATTGGACGACAAATAGTAGTTAAAAGCCAAGATATTGGCTGCCTCTGTAAACCGTTCTGTATCACCTTTGGTCATAAGAATCATTGCCAACAGTGCTACCCGCACAACGTCACACGTCCCCTCGTCACGCAGACACATAATGGGTATTCTATCATTGAACACATGCGGTCTGTGAAACGCAACCCTCCACAGACTAGCAAGATGGGGTTTGATTGGCTGAACTCAGTACTCGGGGGATGAGGCTCGTGGATGTTAACCGTCTGTCTACCAATAGGTACAATGATTCTTCTCGTCTTGCTCATTTTGCCTTGTATTGTTTCTCTCGTTTGGAGCAGTCTCTCACGCTCGTTGAAATCACTAATGACCAAACGCTGATGTTGACAAAGACTGATTACTATCCCTATGATGACCAACCTGACTTATATCCTAAACCTGACTGGGTATCAGATTCTCTCAGCGACACTGACGAGGACGACCCATTGACATCCATTTCACACCTATTGTAAATATTCCTTTGACCATGATGATTCTCACTTCACCCTAAATGAGCTTGCTTGATGACAGGATACTTTATATTGGCAAAAACAGCCTTAGCACCTTCATTATTTCTGTTTTATGATGAATTCAGTTGAACTGTGAAAGGATTCAGAAGTTCTGATGTACTCACAGCATAGTAATTTCTCTGTTAATTTTAGTTATCATATTTTGTAATGATAAAATGGGGGAAATGTGAAGGAAATTACTCATTTTTACTTTGTAATAGTTTTGTTCTTGTTCTATTTCATTCTCATCAGATGATAACGCCTAAGAAGGCCATGCCATGTCACAGAGATCAGTACAGAATGTTTATTCGCTTACAGAGACACAAACATATTCTTCTGTTCAAGGTTAGTCTAAACATCTTCCAAAATCCTAAAACAAAGCCTGTTCGAACTACCTCAAACTGCTTCTTATCGGTACACAGAATTATGTCATGCTCTGCGTTTCATATATATAGTAGTGGTTTAGTACAATGGCTTCAGAGTGCTCTAATTATTCTATTCTATTATTCTATTATTCTTTCTGTAATAAACCTTTTTACCTTCAGAGGACGAGTCTGCGAGTGTTGTCTAATTTCCACGACACGCCTTGGTAACAAAAAGCCTTTTTATAGACCATCGATTTACTAACCCAGCTGATATTAATTTGCACAGATGGGGGTATAATTATTACGGATTTCAGCTGGTTTCTTGCCTTACCTTGCCTTGGAGAACTGCTTTTTCTTAGCAAGATCAATACTTTTTTCCTGTTTCATTCCACTTTATTACACATAACTTTATTTATGGACTTTAATGTTGTGAATTCTTTATATTTCCGGATTTCTTGAGTTAATACTGATGTCTGGTGAAAATTTCAAGTGAATAACCTTATTGGAAATATATTTACAAAAAAATGTTGACAGGTTCAATACTTATTTCCCCCCACTGTATCTCCTTATCGCCTTATTAGAGCCATACTATGCACTATCCACCCTATACTCCATGTTATCATTTCCACATTCCCCCATTTCAAGTCCATACCTCACTTTATTACCTTCATACTCCAACAAACAAGCTATATATATATCAAGTCATCCTATCAACACTATATGCCAGCCCGTGAACTCCATACTCCACACTATTAGATTTATATTTCTGCCCTATCTCCACTTCCACTCTCTGCCCTACCATCCCTATACAACATCCTATCACTCCCATGCACCACCCTATAAGTCAGTCAGTCTCTGTATCTGTCTCTTTCTCTCTCTCTCTCTCTCTCTCTCTCTCTCAGCAGTATCAGGTGATCCAGCAGTTGTCTACAGGGTTAAAGTTAACTGGGTTTAGGCACCACAGTCTCAATCACTAGCACTAATGCCTAATTACTCATACATACCTTCAAAAATCTAACCCTGAGGACCAACGCAAGCAAACCAGGGGAACAGAAACTCTAATAGAAATAATAATAATAATAATAATAATAAAAGCTCAGACAGTTTCAGTGCTGTGTTTTGTAAGCATGCATCCTTATAAATGTCACTATTATAACGGTTAAATAAATAATAATAAAATAATAATAAAAATCTAAAAGATAAAAGATTTCCTTGCAGCTTTTAACATAAAGTGATAAAACTGTAAACTGATTGAAAAGACAATGTGTGCAAATATATGACATTTATGTGGGATGAGGAGTATCTGTTTATTAAATAAGACTGAATCTTTTAATATCATCTGCTCTTGCACTGAACTATGAATTTGGAAAACAACAACAACAACAACAAAAACAAAGTAGACTGACTGTAGGACTAAAACAACCCAGTGGGCTGCAGTTTATGATCTATTGTAAGAGTTCAAGATGAGAGTTCAGGATTATGACTGTTGGCTTTTTAGGAATTTAGGCTTAGATTTTAGTGTGAGGATATAGGTTTACAGCACGTGCTTGAATTCAGGGTTTAAAATTAGGGTTTAAAATCTGTGGGTAGAATTTAGAATTTGGGGTTAAGGTTTTAGGATTATGATTTAGAGTTTTTAGGCCATTTTACAGCTGAATAAGTGTGACTATTTGAACACTTTTCTTTATGAAGTTATTAGAATAAGCATGTAGTGCTATTAAAAGATAAGACATTCAAAAAACCACGACATGCAATGTATAAGATGATATATTGTGATATTCAAGTGAAACATATCATTTTTATGACTGATCTAATGTATGTAGCAAACATTAGATACAACTGTTCTAAGCAGTAAGAGCGAAATGTGGATGAAAAGGTAAATGTGTTTACAATGCCAAACTGTGTGTCTCTAAACAGAGAAGCGAGTGAGCAAATAAGTATATAAAAAAAAGATCTATAATAAAACTCTGTTTTAAAAGAGATGCTATCAAGGTTCACTTACAGAACTGTCGCTGCACTGTTGTGTAGATACACTATGTGGCCAAAAGTTTGTGGATACCGGACCATCACACCCATGTGTGGGCCTTCCCTAAACTGTGGCCAAAACGTCAGACACACATATTTGTATAGAATGTCTTGCAATATCCATTCACTGTCCGGAAATAAATGACAGTAGTAGGGTTGTGTAGTAGGGTATTTGTATATCTGGACAGTTTTGTAATTGTGTGGTTCTGTTGTTGTGTAGTTGTTGTGTATAATCCGTAGTGTGAGGTATAGGAGAAATGCTGACAGTTTCTGCATCTTTACAAAAACCACCATACAGGTTTCTCTATACTATTTCTCTCTCTCTCTCTCTCTCTCTCTCTCTCTCTCTCTCACACACACACACACACACACAAACATAAAAGTGCTGAAATGGGAAACAGTGCATCGATCAGCTGAGGCAAACCCTGCAGTTTGTATAAAAGAAATGATTTGGCTGTTTAGTATAACGCACGCGCGCACACACACACACACACAATTATTTGGAAGAGGCTTTCAGTAGCGCCCCCTTTTGACTAAATTGGTGTTGTCAGTTTTACCTACAGTCACCAAACTCAGCAAGTATATTGTTCTCATCAAGCCAGACAAGTTTCAAATTCATTAGTTCCGCCCAACAGGAAGTCTTCCATTTTGGATTTCATGTGGATTTTTTTGAAAATTGCAGGCTCTGCATTTTTAAATACTCCTCCTATTGCATTCATGTGACAGTCACCAAACTTGATCAACATTACGCCAAAACATTAAATATGCAAAACTGCGAAGTGATTTTTGATATCTCAAATGGTTTCACCATGGCGAGGCAATAAATTTATGGTGAAAAAAAGGAAACAGGAAGTGTCTCATATCTTCTGCATGCAGTGAGTGATTTAGATGAAACTTGAGCTGTATGTTTGGTACTGGTGGCTGAGCACATGGATGTGACTATTGTGAGTCACAGTCATAGCGCCACCAACTGGCAGCAGGAAGTGTGTCACTTAAAATAGGCTTTCAAATAGTCTTCTTATATTTACACGAATCACTTCAAACTTGGTCACAATATTGTTGAGACAAGATTGCAAAAGGAGAATTGATATCTTAAATAGTGTTGCTGTCGTAATGCATCATACATGGTAACACAACTTTAATACTCTTTTCATTGTATATTTGGATGTTTTACTCTACAGCACTCGCTTCACTATGCATTGTTTTCACACACCTACTTGGTGGCGATGCTCCTTGGTATAAGCTCCAGGTTCCCCGTGAACCAGTAGGATAAGCAGTATAGAAAATAGATGGATTGATTGATTTTTGACTGTTAAAGCCAAATCAGGCCAAAGGTTGTATAGTGTAAAACCAGATTTACTTGTTTTATTAAATGCATATCATGCAACTTAAGCTAGCTTTACGCTGTGAAATGCTCACCGGCGGCCAATTTGGGACCAAACACAGCCAATGCAAACTGTCAGTGTCAGTATTTTTTTATTTATTTTTAAATAAAATCTTAGAATTTGACCACTGCTACAACGCTCATCTAAAACCCACCAATAGGAGGACAGCGCAAAATTAGGCGGAACTCATGAGACAACTATGTGACAATGGCGACATGTAAACAAAACATGCTATTGGACAGAAAATATCCTTAACACCAAGCTCAATTTGAACAATGTTTCTTTATGCAACGCCAGATCGCGCTGTCTGATGACGTAAAGAGGCTGTTCATTTAATTTCCTTTAATCGTAAGTCTATCGTTGGAGGATCTTCACTGCCCAATCTGACATGGTGAACACGTTATCATATTGCATACGTCTAAGGTTTTATTTTGCTCTCATACAGTGTGACAAGTTAAAAAAAATAACTAGCACAGTGAAACACAGGATTTAAAATGGAACCCATTTTACAATTAGAGTGTAAATCCGACTACAAATGAAGGCATAATCTTTGTTTATATATCAGTTTATTTCCCCGGTTACCGACTTGAATCACAGGCTTGAACCGTGTGATGGTTCAATCCACTTAACACTCACACACACACTGACTGATCTATTACTAAACCCACATCAGCGTCCAGTAAACCACGATTACATAATAGGAATCTGTTTACTTAGGTTGTGTCCCAATCCCAATAATAGTGTGCAGTATAGGTGTGCAGTATAGTATAATGTGCAGTATAGGTGACACACAGTTTATTGCGTTGGTTTGGGATTTAACCAGATTTAACCAGATCAAATACAAAGCTGTTAATAATTGATCAATAATCATTCATAATTAATTAGGCTTAATACGTGACGTTATCAGCAAAAAATGGTAAGCACGCGCGACGATAATGCAGCAGTATCGCCTGGTTTAGGCTGCAGATGGACACACACACACACAATAAGCATTAACAGTATGATAACACCATTTTGAAGGGTCATTATTGCAAACAGTACTGATGTGCATTTCACCGCACTTCCGTTATCATCCGAGAGGCAGAAACGACACCTCATCTCGTTCTACATCCGCGCGCTCATGACTGACCTTCCCTTCGCGCTCACACACACGCACTCACACTCAAGTATATTACAGTAAACAGATTTCACCCGCACACTGATGAGTGTTAAATATCGAAGTGAGCTCTGGGTCTTACCCGGGTCGCCATCTTTGCGTTGAGTGACTCTGCTGCTGCTCCACCTGCGTTATTTCACTTCGCACCGCTTCTCAGGCATAACTCCGCCCCCAGCCCCCTCACCGTTCTGATTGGTCGTCGGCACGCGAGGCGGCTGAATGTCACCCTGAGCTGTCAGGATTCATTGCCCTGATGTGGTTTTGTTTTTTTAAACAGAGGGGTGAAATACTGATTTTAACCAAAACATTTGACCAAAATATTGTTTGTTCATTGTGACTCACAATACTTTCACTCAGGATCATAAAACACAAGTGCAATATGAATACATTCATAGGCTACATGAACACCATTTTATCTCAATAATAAGTGTAATTCTTGAGGATGGCCAGAAATGCATGGAAACGGATTTACATAATACGCGACAGGCCTGCATTATTATTATTATTATTATTACTTTTTTTTTTTTTACCAAATGAGCCAAATTATAAAGTTAAGATAAGGTCAACTTTATTGATCCCACACTGGGGAAATTCCCTCGTTACAGCAGCTCAGTTAGACACAACAGATAAGAAAATACACATTAAATAGGAATAGAATAGAAAAATGTCTAAAAAAAATTATATAACAGGAAAAGAAAAATAAGAATAAAAGTAATAATAATAATAATAGTAATTTGTACACTATGAACACCTCATTTCATGTACAGATGTGTAAATGTGTCGAAAGTAAATAAGAAAAAATAATGTTACAAAAATACTTTGAGAGTGCCAGTTTACAAGATGTAGCCTATGGTATTTTAAAAACGCACACATGCAGAACACAAAGCATTTGATCACAAATCATTTTCAATTATCGTCAAATACACTTCAGAAAATGCATTTTGTATTTTTAAAACATGTATAACTCAGCCTGTCTATGGATGTTTAATATGTATTTACTTGTCTATAGCTTATGTCCACAAGACACAGGTTCTTGGCCCTTTTACTTACAGGCTATAGACGTTTAAAGGATATCAAATGAAAATGAAAAAGATTCTTTATTTATCGAAATTAATTAAGCACAACATAAAAATAAACATTATGAGTGTTTTATTATTAGGCTATTATTATGATTATGATTATTATTATTATTATTATTATTATTATTATTATCCATCCATCCATCCATCCATCTTCAACCGCTTACTCCTTTTCAGGGTCGCGGGGGAACCTGGAGCCTATCCCGGGGAGCATCGGGCACAAGGCGGGGTACACCCTGGACAGGGTGCCAGTCCATCGCAGGGCACAATCACACACACACTCACAGACCCACACACCCATTCATACACTACGGACACTTTAGACACGCCAATCAGCTACCATGCATGTCTTTGGACTGGGGGAAGAAACCGGAGTACCCGGAGGAAACCACCGCAGCACAGGGAGAACATGCAAACTCCGCACACACAGAGCCGCGGGAATCGAACCCCGACCCTGGCGGTGTTATTATTATTAGTATTATTATTATTATTATCTTAGATATTTGAGTTGCTATATACCTATTTCTTTTAGGAATCGGTTACTGACTGTTTTTTGCTGTTTATTCCGACACTAAAAAAGACAACAGTTTCATACGCTTTCCCAAATTACTGCAGTGTATTTATTTAGTCTAGACCCCTGTAAAGTCGTTATCAGTGGCGTTGTCTATTCCAGCACGAGGACAGTGACATTCACCAATCAGAGCATAGCGCGTGCAGAGAGGGGCGGGCCCATCGCTAGAGAAGTGACGCGCACCTTTTCAGCACTAGAGGAGAGGACAGCGACACAAAACTGCAGCGCGAGACGGGAAGCCAGATTGCCTCTGTACGTGCGATCCTGTTAATCAAGACACACGCATGCACGCTGCCCTGACCTGCACTGTTTTAATGTCGTGTTTATGAGAGAGAGAGAGAGAGAGAGAGAGAAAGAGAAACACACACACACACGGAGAGAGAAGGCATTGCACGCGCTCAGCAGACACTGTGTCATCTATGCGCCATTTTTAATCATTATATCAAGTTCATCATTCTATCCTGCTATTCCTGCTTCCTCGCCTTTCCTTCCTCAGAGAGGGAGGAGCTAGGAATCGAGGAAGGTACCCTGTTCTGTCGATTTGTCCTACCTAGTCAGATTTTCCTACCGTAGAGCACAATTATAGCTCTATCTATCGATCCATCGTCGTACCACATCGAAAAATCCTACTGCTGTTTTCTGCTTCTCGTCTGTGACTACGTAAAATAATTCAGTGTAACTTTGCCGAACATTCTTATTAGGCAATGGTAGGATGATTGTACAGTGCAAAATACCATATTAGATTGTCATACCAATATAAAATAAACAGGTAGGATGATTTTCCAGTGCAAAAAATCCCAAGTGCACGCGCTAGTAGTAAAAAATTATGGGCGTGTTGTTCAGCGGGACAAAAATGACGCAATATTGATGTGCGCATGCGCAGTAATCCCTGGTAACACAATCTGACAGGTAGGCTGTAACGTCAGGACACCGGCAAGGCCATGAAGCATGAATAGCAGAAATATATACATTCCCAGAATACAATAGCAACAGACCGAGTAATGAGGCTGCGTCACCTCCAGCAGTACATTATTTTATTTTAGCTTTAATTGCAATAAAGTAAAAATAAAATAAAATGATACAAACATCTGGTTAATAAGTAAAAGACAAATAAATATAGAGAAAAATAAATGAATAAATAAATTAAAATAAAGAAGAACAACACACACACACAAAGAATTGTTCTATAAATGATAAAGTATAGATAAAGTAAAGTAAGAAAAGTCTCATGGTGTAAGCCACAGAAAGTGCAACAGTCATCAATGTCCAATCTAAAACGCGACACCATTAAAGATTTGCTCCGGCAGATGAAGCCGACGGGTGCGTAATGACGTAGCAAGAGCCCGGAAGTGAGAGTACAAACATCCGACTCTGAAGCTGGACACGGGTGGACACGAATAACACAGAACAACCTCCTAGGACACTGAGTAAACACTGAGTAACACATTAATGTGCAAGAGCGCTCTCAAATGGCCAGATACATTATAACAGACCAATGTTGTTTGTCGTATTATTTATTGTCGGAGTGTTTCTTTCGGTCTGTGGAGTATCTATAACGTACCCTTACGTCACACACTACAATAAAAAAAAATACTTAGATGTGTGACATACGGGTGTCTGGGTTAATTTAAACAACTGATACGACCTATGTTCCGGGTCAAATGCTGAAGACCTTAGGAACGAGGGAAACACCTCATGAAAGAGTCCTCTGGAGATAGCACGTGCACAGACAGCGTCAGAATTACTGGATTGGTCGGTATGCACGCAGAAAACAAGTGCTGTGAATCTACTACTTCAGCCTGTAAAACCCGGTTATTGTCTGATGTAAATGAGTGAGTGCCGGAGGCCAGAAGAGGGCGCTCTCTCTCTCTCTCTCTCTCTCCCCAATTCCAAAAAGCTCGGACGCTGTGTAAAATGTAAATAAAAACAGAAAACAATTATTTGCAAACCTCATAAACCGATATGTTATTCACAATAGAACATAGAAAACATATCAAATGTTTAAACTGGGGAAATGTAACATTTTATGGAAAAAATAAGGTCATTCTGAATTCGATGTTCGCAACACGTCTCAACACGCCCCACCGCACCTGCACGCACACTGAACATAGCACTAAATCTGTGCCTTCATTCTCTTCGATGGCCTGTATATTCAATGTTATTTTTTTAACAAGCTGATATGTCTGTATGACGATTTTGATATTGGCTGTATATACATCACAGCTCATTTAAAGGTAAGAAGTGCTACTTTGTTTACTGCTGATGCTGGGTACAGCCATGCTGATTTGATGTCACTTGCTAAACTTGAAATTGAGGAGACCCCAGTCCCTGAGTAAGAATTCAGAGTTGAGGGGCATTTTCTTAGTTTTTCCTAGAAGTGTGGAATTATCAAGTTATGAACTTTAGCCGAATACAGTATTAATCCCATTTGTAACACTAACCCTCATCAACAGTCCTTCACATAGATAGATAGATAAATAGATGGATATACAGTATCTCACAAAAGTGAGTACACCCCTCACATTTTTGTAAATATTTGATTATATCTTTTCATGTGACAACACTGAAGAAATGACACTTTGCTACAATGTAAAGTAGTGAGTGTACAGCTTGTGTAACAGTGTAAATTTGCTGTCCCCTCAAAATAACTCAACACACAGCCATTAATGTCTAAACCGCTGGCAACAAAAGTGAGTACACCCCTAAGTGAAAATGTCCATATTGGGCCCAAAGTGTCAATATTTTGTGTGGCCACCATTATTTTCCAGCACTGCCTTAACCCTCTTGGGCATGGAGTTCACCAGAGCTTCACAGGTTGCCACTGGAGTCCTCTTCCACTCCTCCATGATGACGTCACAGAGCTGGTGGATGTTAGAGACCTTGAGCTCATCCACCTTCTGTTTGAGGATGCCCCACAGATGCTCAATAGGGTTTAGGTCTGGAGACATGCTTGGCCAGTCAATCACCTTCACCCTCAGCTTCTTTAGCAATGCAGTGGTCGTCTTGGAGGTGTGTTTGGGGTTGTTATCATGCTGGAATACTGCCCTGCGGCCCAGTCTCCGAAGGGAGGGGATCATGCTCTGCTTCAGTATGTCACAGTACATGTTGGCATTCATGGTTCCCTCAATGAACTGTAGCTCCCCAGTGCTGGCAGCACTCATGCAGCCCCAGACCATGACACTCCCACCACCATGCTTGACTGTAGGGAAGACACACTTGTCTTTGGACTCCTCACCTGGTTACCACCACACACGCTGGACACCATCTGAACCAAATAAGTTTATCTTGGTCTCCTCAGACCACAGGACATGGTTCCAGTAATCCATGTCCTTAGTCTGCTTGTCTTCAGCAAACTGTTTACGGGCTTTCTTGTGCATCATCTTTAGAAGAGGCTTCCTTCTGGGATGACAGCCATGTGGACCAATTTGATGCAGTGTGTGGCGTATGGTCTGAGCACTGACAGGCTGACCCCCCCCAAACCCCCCCCCCTTCAACCTTTGCAGCAATGCTGGCAGCACTCGTACGTATATTTCCCAAAGACAACCTCTGGATATGACGCTGAGCATGTGCACTCAACTTCTTTGGTCGACCATGGTGAGGCCTGTTGTGAGTGGAACCTGTCCTGTTAAACCGCTGTATGGTCTTGGCCACCGTGCTGCAGCTCAGTGTCAGGGTCTTGGCAATCTTCTTATAGCCTAGGCCATCTTTATGTAGAGCAACAATTCTTTTTTTCAGATCCTCAGAGAGTTCTTTGCCATGAGGTGCCATGTTGAACTTCCAATGACCAGTATGAGGGAGTGTGAGAGCGATGACACCAAATTTAACACACCTGCTCCCCATTCACACCTGAGACCTTGTAACACTAACAAGTCACATGACACCGGGGAGGGAAAATGGCTAATTGGGCCCAATTTGGACATTTTCACTTAGGGGTGTAATCACTTTTGTTGCCAGCGGTTTAGACATTAATGGCTGTTTGTTGAGTTATTTTGAGGGGACAGCAAATTTACACTGTTAAACAAGCTGTACACTCACTACTTTACATTGTAGCAAAGTGTCATTTCTTCAGTGTTGTCACATGAAAAGATATAATCAAATATTTACAAAAATATGAGGGGTGTACTCTCTTTTGTGAGATACTGTATATTGTTTTGCTGCAGCAGTACAATAAACAACAAATGACAGAGAAACAGACAATGCACAGAGTACACAGATGATAGCACCCATACGTATAAAATAAGATTTTTAAAAAATATGTAGGAACAAAAGTACATAAAGTGGTTGTTGTGCAGGTGATGATGATACGTCATTACAATCATTATTAGTGTTTCCATAAGAAAATGAATAAATAATAATAATAAATACAGTGTGGCAGAATGTGAAAAATGTTATTGCACAGCTAACACAGTGGATGAGTTGTACAATCTGATAGCGGTGGGTATGAAGGACTTCCTTTAGCATTCTTTGCTGCACTGTTGCTGGATCAGTCTGGAGCTGAAAGTGCTGTGCTGCATGACTAGGTGTTCATGGATGAGGTGAGAGACAATGTTCATGAATGTTCAGCTGTTTAGCCAGCATCCTGTCGTGCAAAACTGATTCCACTGAGTCCAGACTGGTCCTAATGACCTGTCCAGCTTTCCATATCAGTTTGTTTAGTTTGCTAGTGCTTTGATGCCACTACCCTAGAATACTGCTGCATAAAAGATTTATTTAATATTTAAAATGAATTTGTTTAATTTACTGTACATGTACATACATCTAAGGTACAATGAGCATCTGTAAAAACAGTTGTGTGCAAATATAAAAATCACTAAATTGTTCAATAAGCAGGCACAAGTTAACTCCCAGGAATGAACAAACTTTGGTATGAAAGGTTAAACTGAACCACAAGACAACGACAAAGGACCTGAAAGGATAGCCTGAAAGGAAGAACCCCCTACTACAGACACATGTTTGCAGTTTATGACTAGGACAAAGACTTAGCCTTTTAGAGGGGTCTCTGGTTAGATGAAACAAAAATGTATCTGTTTTGGCATAATGATCATCGTTATGCATGGAGGAAAAAGCGTGAGGCTTTTAATCCCAAGTACACTACCTCAACAGTGAAGCATGAGGGTGGATGCAGGTTGTGAGTGTGTCTTGCTGGTAAGGGGACCGGTGCACTTCAGAATGGCATCATAAAGAAGGAGGATTATCTAGAAATACTGAAACAACACCTCAATACATCAGCTGGAAAGTTAAAACTTGATGCAGTTGGGGCTGCAGAAAGACAGTGAGCCTAAGCAGATGTCCAAAGTTGTAACAAAATGGCTTAAAGACAACAAAGTGAAAGTGGCCATCACAAAGCCCTGACCTGAATCTCTTAGAAGAATTATGGACTGAACTGAAAAAGCTTGTCTGAGCAAGGAGGCCCACAAATGTGTCTCTGACCAGTACTGTCAGAATGAATGGGGAATACAACGGGTGGAAAATGGGGAAATCAAGTATTGTGGAAAGCTACCCCAAGTGTTCTGATTCAAGTTCAAGCAATTAAAAGGCAATTCCACCAAATACTAGGAAAGTGTATGTAAACCTTTGACCCAATGAAAATCTGATACAGTAAATACACGCTGAAATAAATCAATCTTGTAGCTATTATTTTGAAATAATATTTAATTATATTAACAATAAATACAATTATTGTGATCTTTGTGACCTTAATCAGTGACTTTGACTTTGGCTGGTTTGAATATTTCAGAAACTGCTGATCTGGGATTTTCACACACAACAGACTCTGGATTTGACACAGAATGGTTCAGAAAACATCCTGTGAGTGGAGGATCTGCAGCCTGAAACTGAACAGGAGAATGACCAGACTGGTTTAAGCTGACAGTAAGTCTATAGTAACTAAAATATGCACCCTTTACAAGCATGGTGAGCACATCAAACTTTGAGATGGATGGGCTACAACAGGAGAAGACCACATTAGGTTCCACTCCTGTCAGCCAAGAACAGGGATCTGAGGCTATCATGGGCACAGACTCACCCAAACTGGGCAGTTGAAGACTGGAAAAAGACCAGTGTTTTTTTTTTTCTTCTAATCTTCAATGGTCCACTTTCGATGAGCCTGTACCCATGATGGCTTAAGATTCTTGTTCTTGGCTGACAGAAGTGGAACCTGATGTGGTCTTCTGCTGTTGTAGCCCATCCACCTCAAGGTTTGATGTTTTGTGGATGCTGAGATGCTTTTCTGCTCACCACGGTTGTAAACCATCATCCATGCCACGATCAAAGTCACAGAGATCAGACATTTTCTCCATTCTCATGTTTGATGTGAACATTACCCGAAGCTCTTGACTTGTATCTGCATGATTTCTTTGTATTGCACTGCTGCCGCATGATTGGCTGATTAGATAAGTGCATGAATGTACAGGCATTCCTAATAAAGTGGATGGTGAGCGTATAGTAACAAATTCTCAGGGACTTGTGTGTGTGTGTGTGTGTGTGTGTGTGTGTGTGTGTGTGTGTGTGTGTGTGTGGCCGGGGGTGCTGTACATAATTATTACATGAAGGCTAATAATAAAGGGATTTTAAAAAATTGTGTTATTGAAGTTTTGATGAAGTTTCTGTAAGGAGATGTTTTCTTTACATTTATGAAAGGAATCTCAACTGTCAGAGCTACAGTATCTCAGAAAAGTGTGTACACTCCTCACATTTTTGTAAATATTTGATTATATCTTTTCATGTGACAACACTGAAGAAATGACACTTTGCTACAATGTAAAGTAGTGAGTGTACAGCTTGTGTAACAGTGTAAATTTGCTGTCCCCTCAAAATAACTCAACACACATCCATTAATGTCTAAACCGCTGGCAACAAAAGTGAGTACACCCCTAAGTGAAAATGTCCAAATTGGGCCCAATTAGTCACTTTCCCTCCCCGGTGTCATGTGACTTGTTAGTGTTACAAGGTCTCAGGTGTGAATGGGGAGCAGGTGTGTTAAATTTGGTGTCATCGCTCTCACACTCCCTCATACTGGTCATTGGAAGTTCAACATGGCACCTCATGGCAAAGAACTCTCTGAGGATCTGAAAAAAAGAATTGTTGCTCTACATAAAGATGGCCTAGGCTATAAGAAGATTGCCAAGACCCTGACACTGAGCTGCAGCACGGTGGCCAAGACCATACAGCGGTTTAACAGGACAGGTTCCACTCACAACAGGCCTCACCATGGTCGACCAAAGAAGTTGAGTGCACATGCTCAGCGTCATATCCAGAGGTTGTCTTTGGGAAATATACGTACGAGTGCTGCCAGCATTGCTGCAGAGGTTGAAGGGGTGGGGGGTCAGCCTGTCAGTGCTCAGACCATACGCCACACATTGCATCAAATTGGTCTGCATGGCTGTCATCCCAGAAGGAAGCCTCTTCTAAAGATGATGCACAAGAAAGCCTGCAAACAGTTTGCTGAAGACAAGCAGACTAAGAACATGGATTACTGGAACCATGTCCTGTGGTCTGATGAGACCAAGATAAACTTATTTGGTTCAGATGGTGTCCAGCGTGTGTGGCTGCAACCAGGTGAGGAGTACAAAGAGAAGTGTGTCTTCCCTACAGTCAAGCATTTTGCTGGGAGTGTCATGGTCTGGGGCTGCATGAGTGCTGCCAGCACTGGGGAGCTACAGTTCATTGAGGGAACCATGAATGCCAACATGTACTGTGGCATACTGAAGCAGAGCATGATCCCCTCCCTTTGGAGACTGGGCCGCAGGGCAGTATTCCAGCATGATAATGTCCCCAAACACACCTCCAAGACGACCACTGCATTGCTAAAGAAGCTGAGGGTGAAGGTGATTGACTGGCCAAGCATGTCTCCAGACCTAAACCCTATTGAGCATCTGTGGGGCATCCTCAAACGGAAGGTGGAGGAGCAGAAGGTCTCTAACATCCACCAGCTCTGTGACGTCATCATGGAGGAGTGGAAGAGGACTCCAGTGGCAACCTGTGAAGCTCTGGTGAACTCCATGCCCAAGAGGGTTAAGGCAGTGCTGGAAAACAATTGTGGCCACACAAAATATTGACACTTTGGGCCCAATTTGGACATTTTCACTTAGGGGTGTATTCACTTTTGTTGCCAGCGGTTTAGACATTAATGGCTGTGTGTTGAGTTATTTTGAGGGGACAGCAAATTTACACTGTTACACAAGCTGTACACTCACTACTTTACATTGTAGCAAAGTGTCATTTCTTCAGTGTTGTCACATGAAAAGATATAATCAAATATTTACAAAAATGTGAGGGGTGTACTCACTTTTGTGAGATACTGTATACTGTCTGTAAGATTTCTGGCACGGGAGAGCCTTCTGTATGGAGAATTTCTATTTTCTCAATAACATGCAAGCTGCACTGCAATTTTTTTGTCTTATTAATTTCAAAAGAGAGAGAGAAAAAAAACAGAGGCAGCTGATGGAATGAGGGTTCCTTTGAATGTAAAAACAACAACAAAACAAACTACTAGCGACTGTAACTATGACATTAAATGTCCTAAACTAAAAATGGGGAAAAATATACAATGTATTGTTCATTAATAAACGAAGAATTGTAATCATTGGCAAACTGCTATGGTATAAGAGGAACAAAACACAAAGGGATGTGCTGTTATAGAAAAATATCCAAAATTGGGGTTGTGTGACGTGACATCACATTTAAATTTAAACTGAAAGATTAATACACAATCTGGTACAGTAGTCTGATGTTGGTTATAAATAATAACATCACCTGTATGGCTCTATTTCCCTTCCCCTATTCTTCCCCCCTATTCTCTATCCCTCCATCACCCTCTTTTCTCTCGATCCCTCTCTTTCTCTCCTCCCTCCCCTGCCTCTGCTCCCTATATCATACCCCTCCCCTCCCCTCCCCCTTTTCTCTCTCCGTTAGAGTCACATCTTTTACTCCTCTCTAGTACTCTACCTTTTAGTGCGTGCGTTCTGGATTTTTTTTTATTATTATTATTGTTTGTTGCATTAAGCTGTTCGTCATCATCGTCATCATCAACAACATCATCACCACCATCATATTTAATCATCGTCGTCGTCATTATGTAGATGGGTAATAACGGCGCGCAGGATTTAATTATGCTTCCGACATCAAAATGAGATGTGCGTCCTGCGCGTGCTGATGTAAAAACATATATGAGATAATAGAAATAGAGACACGTGCAAGCAGAGCTTTAATGCAAAATGCAGTTGGTGGAAGCGCACGCGTGTACACACACACACACGTTAACGGCTTTGCTGGTTTCAGATCGTTGATTCGAGGCTGCAGTGAGAGGAGTCTTGAACACAACCGGGAACATGCACGAGCATTAAACTGAACATTATCGCGGAAATCCCCCTGGATGGTGAGTGTATTGTTTCTGCATCATTGTTGTTATTTTGCTCAACATCATGGACAACGTGTAATGCAGGATTAGACCTCAATATTAAAGTTATTAATGATTCATGAGGAGAATCAGGAGATGATGCTAGTGTTCATGCACTTAGGCTGTTTTTTTTTCGAGTGTAGGTCAGAAATTAAACCACCATGTGCTTAAAGGCATGCAACTGTATTTTATATATATATATATATATATATGTGTATATATATATATATATATATATATATATATATATATATATATATATATAGTTAATGTTCCTGTGTTACACTGCCATAGATTAGAGTACAAATAATGCAGCTGGTGCAGAGATGCCATAATGCAGTTTACTGTTTGCATGGATATGCAAACATTGTAATAATAATAATAATAATAATAATAATAATAATAGGTTGCTGTAACTAATATCCCATTTATCCTTATAATTACAATTACAATTCCAACATGGCTGTTTTTTGTCAGTTTAGCAAACGAGCTAATGCAAATGAGATAGGCAAGACAGGTTACCTAGCTGCAGCAGCAACAGTTTTCTTTTGTTTTACAGTACAATAGTGGACTAATAATAGTGCAGTAGTTGACTAATAATTAATTTTCAAATATATAGTATACAACTATTGAATACATCTAGATGCTAACACCTTCAGTCATTTACTTATGACTGTAGCTTTCAGCCAGGAGAAGATGTCGTCAAGTGGTATCCAACTTTCATCGGATGTTTCGACCAAGATGGTCTTTCAGCTGCCTCCCCCAGCCTGCACACAGAAATCTTCATCTCCCTTGTTGCTACTCCCAAGGCTGTGAGTGTCTTCCACGCGGATTGTGCAGGGAACCCCCTACAGCCAACCTAAATTGGGAAAAGTCAGGCCAGCCATCTTTTATCCCTGCATTATTGGACCAGGTCCTGGTACTTGGTGGCTTTCCTCTCCGAGGTCTCTTCACATCCGTCTTCCCATGGGACCGTCTTCGCATTAGGATGATCCTCTTTACCTCCACAGACCATATGAACATGTCAGGCCTCAGGGATGTTTGGACGACCTGGGGAAACTGTAGTTTTCTTCCCAGGTCCACCCACATCTCCCATGATTGTTCTGCCTGCAGGAGGGTCTTCTTGGTCTTTTTGGAGGAGGATGCTTTCTCCCCCTCCCTGATGAACTTAATGGATGGAGACGGTTTCATGTAGGTTTGGTAGTTTTTCTGCCTCTCCTGCTCCAAGATGTCAGCCAGCACTCTGAGGACTATCTCATGATGCCATCTGTATCTTCCCAATCTTACACCCTGCCTGTATGTGCACCAACATGCCTCTCCCTCTACATAGCTTGCACATTTGGTCCTACCTCATTCCACACCTGTGCTGTTGGAAGAGTATCGTACACTGATTGGAGCAGGAAAGAGAATTGAAAGGGCTCCAGTCTCCAAAGTTCAGGCCATGTGATCTTCCATTTTGGCATTTCCCACTTTGTCCAGGCTCCTTGAACTTCATGTTCCACAGCCCTGGACCTTAGCCCTTCCTCCTCCAGGTGTCGAACCTCAGCTTAGATCATGTCTCTTCTCTGCCTTGGGTCTGCTTTCCCCCACTGCTGGAAGTGGGTAGTTCCAAGTTCTTGTCTCCTATTGCACAGGTTCCAAATGATGTCCCTCAACTTCAGCATGCTTTCTGCCTCTGCCACTGACGCTGCCCACTTCTGTCCTGATCTTGTGGGGACACCTGCACCTCTGATCTTTTCATCGCTAAAATCTCTGTACAACATCACAGCCCTGCACTTTGCCACCTTGAACTCTTCCACCACTGATGATAGGGGTAACTGTAACTGTCCAGACCTTATGTATAGCCCGACTGACGTGAAGCTTGGTGGAATTCTGAGCCAAAGGTGTTTGTTCACTTGCCTCTCAACTCCTTTCAGTGTTGCCTTAGTGAGTAGCCACATGAGTCTTGGTAGCAGACCATGCTGGAAGAGCCAGGCCTTAAATATATTATTAGTAAACGTGGTATACAACAGTGTTTCTAATTTTGAGGAGAATCACAAAATGATGCTAGTGTTCATGCACTTAGGGTCATGTTACATTTGTAGGTCAGAAATTAAACCAACATGTGTATAAAATCATTATATTACATATACCTTACCTTATTAGACATTTTTAAATTCAGGGAGATAATTAAAATTTTCTAGCGTTAATGTTCCTGTATCATATACAAATAATGCAGCTGGTGCAGTATAGACATAATGCAGTTTACGGTTTGTGTGGTTATTGTTATTTTCTTCACTACAATAATAATAATAATAATAATAATAATAATAATAATAATTTTAGTGTAACTAACATCCCATTTATCCTTATAATTACCATCCAACATGGCAGTTTTTTGTTTTTTGGTCCTGTAGCAAATGAGCTAGGCAAAGTTACGCTATCTGACTGCAACAGCAGCAGTTTTGATAGCTGACTCTGTTTTCTTTTGTTTTACAGTATACTTATTCGTTGCCAAAATTAGACTTGGTATATGAAAGTCTTTCTATTTTTTTAATATTTGGAGTGACAAATCCAGTTAGCATTAGCAAGCTAAGCTAGTGGCTAGCACTGTTCTGTTTAGTTAGGAGGTGAAGTTAGCACACCACTGACAGATGTAACATGGATTTTTGTTTCAAAATAAAGATGTTATTCTAGTTAATAGTGTATAAATAGACAGTAATGAATAATATACTAGCCACATTTCCTATGATTATTATTATGGCCTAGCTCTAACAGATCAAGGACTTGATCTTAGTCATGAATGCAGAAAAGTTACAATTTTATAATTTTATACATGTCTTATGAAGCCTTCGTACTATGAAACCTAAAAATGTTGGTTGTGTTGCCACCGTCTGTAAAAAATAACTGGTCATAAAAATTTCAGTGTCTCCATCTCCAGAGGCCTGCTTCATGACAATTTTTTCCTGTGTGTATGTAAAGTGGGAAGAGCTAATCTTACCTGTAAATACTAGTTGTACCCTAAACTTTCCAAAAGCTTAGATTTCACAGCTTGTGTCAGATCATATATATATATATATATATATATAAAACCTGATTGTGAAAATGGCAGTGGCTTCCACAATTAATATAGTTATGGGTATGACATTTCTAGCAATGCCGTGGCAGCCATTTTGAAAATCAGGGGGACGCAGCTGTCAGTAAGTGACTCATACCCCCCACATCCACACTCCACCACCCTGGGGAGTGAATATAGCTCAAGTAGATTAGCCCACTGGAACGTAATTGCTTATCAAGAGAACCTACATTTGTGTATTGTCACTATATTTGTAGGAATGCAGTAACTGTACATCTAGTAAAATTTGTTTATACATTATTATTATATTTGTGTCCATTGCTGCTTTCTTTATTCTATTTCACCTACACTACAATTTTACACTTTGGCCGGTAGACAGATCGTGGCTGTGGCTGTACAGTGAGGGAAAAAAGTATTTGATCCCCTGCTGATTTTGTATGTTTGCCCACTGACAAAGAAATGATCAGTCTATAATTTTAATGGTAGATTTATTTGAACAGTGAGAGACAGAATAACAACAAGAAAATCCAGAAAAACGCATGTCAAAAATGTTATAAATTGATTTGCATTTTAATGAGGGAAATAAGTATTTGACCCCCTCTCAATCAGAAAGATTTCTGGCTCCCAGGTGTCTTTTATACAGGTAACGAGCTGAGATTAGGAGCACACTCTTAAAGGGAGTGCTCCTAATCTCAGCTTGTTACCTGTATAAAAGACACCTGTCCACAGAAGCAATCAATCAATCAGATTCCAAACTCTCCACCATGGCCAAGACCAAACAGCTCTCCAAGGATGTCAGGGACAAGATTGTAGACCTACACAAGTCTGGAATGGGCTACAAGACCATTGCCAAGCAGCTTGGTGTGAAGGTGACAACAGTTGGTGCGATTATTCGCAAATGGAAGAAACACAAAAGAACTGTCAATCTCCCTCGGCCTGGGGCTCCATGCAAGATCTCACCTCGTGGCGTTGCAATGATCATGAGAACAGTGAGGAATCAGCCCAGAACTACACGGGAGGATCTTGTCAATGATCTCAAGGCAGCTGGGACCATAGTCACCAAGAAAACAATTGGTAACACACTACGCCGTGAAGGACTGAAATCCTGCAGCGCCCGCAAGGTCCCCCTGCTCAAGAAAGCACATATGCATGCCCGTCTGAAGTTTGCCAATGAACATCTGAATGATTCAGAGGACAACTGGGTGAAAGTGTTGTGGTCAGATGAGACCAAAATGGAGCTCTTTGGCATCAACTCAACTCGCCGTGTTTGGAGGAGGAGGAATGCTGCCTATGACCCCAAGAACACCATCCCCACCATTAAACATGGAGGTGGAAACATTATGCTTTGGGGGTGTTTTACTGCTAAGGGGACAGGACAACTTCACCGCATCAAAGGGCTGATGGACGGGGCCATGTACCGTCAAATCTTGGGTGAGAACCTCCTTCCCTCAGCCAGGGAATTGAAAATGGGTCGTGGATGGGTATTCCAGCATGACAATGACCCAAAACACACGGCCAAGGCAACAAAGGAGTGGCTCAAGAAGAAGCACATTAAGGTCCTGGAGTGGCCTAGCCAGTCTCCAGTCCTTAATCCCATAGAAAATCTGTGGAGGGAGCTGAAGGTTCGAGTTGCCAAACGTCAGCCTCGAAACCTTAATGACTTGGAGAAGATCTGCAAAGAGGAGTGGGACAAAATCCCTCCGGAGATGTGTGCAAACCTGGTGGCCAACTACAAGAAACGTCTGACCTCTGTGATTGCCAACAAGGGTTTTGCCACCAAGTACTAAGTCATGTTTTGCAGAGGGGTCAAATACATATTTCCCTCATTAAAATGCAAATCAATTTATAACATTTTTGACATGCGTTTTTCTGGATTTTTTGTTATTCTGTCTCTCACTGTTCAAATAAATCTACCATTAAAATTATAGAATGATCATTTCTTTGTCAGTGGGCAAACGTACAAAATCAGCAGGGGATCAAATACTTTTTTCCCTCACTGTAAGTATTGCCGGTATTATGTTTCAGATGATTGATGATAGTATCGGGGAAATGCTAATAGATTTATCTATCATGATGGCTATCAAGTTGGATGATTTCAATGTCTGTCAGAAAACAGAGTCAGATTTATGATTTTATCCTCAATTGCATCAATGGCAGCTTATAGTGTCAATTAGTTTACAGTTGTATAATTGCACAAAATGTAATATCAGCGTGAGCTGAATGAGATGTTCCATATGATGTCTTAGTGTGACACCCGTTTATCCTGCTCCCCTTAGGAACTTCCTGCGACATTCATAAGTATGTTTTATAAGAAAAAATGATGATACTGTCGAAGACCTCAATGAAGAATAACTTTATTGCAGCATGGCAGTGACACAGTACATGAAGCACTTCGGGTTCATCTGAGTTAAAGTGAACCCCAAACAATATCAGCACAGATATTTTATACTGTATTTCACCCCAGGTTTACTTTACGCAATGTAAATGAAGGTTCACTCTAAATGTAAATTAAGGATATCATTTGATGTGAGCACTTTCTGTTCTCATAGAACTGATTTCATTATAGGTGTAACTCCAAATGGTGAGGTGATAGGATTGTCAAGACAGATGTCTTTCTGAATGATAATTACGGTCACGTATCCCTTTGTTCAGGGATGGTTCTTGATATCCCACTGCCGCTCCCATGCTATAACTAAGTGAATGTCACTTTAGGTGGTATTATATATATATTGCTGAGATTGAGGTAAATTGTCCCCTTGATAATTCAGCCTTTTAAAGAGATGAGCTTTTTCCATCAACTACCTTGGAGGGGAATCTGTTTAGAGGCAGGCTGTAATTTCTTACAGTCCCTCCTTTGATGCCTTTGATGCGCTTGGCCCAAAAGAAGCATCACATCCTCTCCCTTTACACTTCCCATATTGGGAAAGTGCCCAGTGGCAGTGAAGCCCTGCCTTAGGTTGTCCTTTGGCCACTGGAGAATGTTACCCGTCATTGAGTCATCACCTCATGCACACTGGTTACTGCTCCCTCCAATTAGGCCAAACTTGTCACAGGATTACTCTTATAATTTGGTATTATATAAAATGTTTCTTGGGTTAGGAAGAGAGGCATTCAAGAACCATCACAGCCAGTGGGAAGGTCCTATGGTTATTATTGAGTTATCTACAATTTGGCATCATTCAGAACACACAGCATAACATAATGCATTGGCAAACAATGATGATACATATGCAAACAGCAGTTTTGAAGGTTACATCCAAAATTAAACCCAAATAGGCTATAGCTAAGTCTCCGTCATACATTTAGTTTGTCAGAACCTTGTTCTTCTCTTCAAGACCTTGCTGTGCTTTAACAATGTGACTATCTTTCTTTTGCATCAATGACATTAGCATATTGTCTAGTTTTGGTAACTCAAAATCAAATTCTGGAATATTTTCCCCAAAATCTAGTTGTTCCTCTGGATTCAATGACCTTGTCTGTTGGGTAACATTTACATATTGATAGTATTAATTTCCTATAGACCATGTTGGCTCTAGTCTCGTATAAAATGAGGTGAAATTTAACGGGCTACAATTGACAAGGATAGAGAAGTGATAGGGAAGGGTCGTAGTTGCATATTGTTGCAAGCCTTTTTTTTTTGACAAGTGTTGACAGATAGGGCAGATGCAATGGTGTGAACATCCAATACAGTCTCTTCTTCTTCCTGTAGTCCCTCTTGTATATAAGCATCTGTTTGCAAAACCTGCAGCCCACAAGTCCTTAAGCTTGAGTTCATTCTTGCAGAGTTCTTGTGCACTAATCCAACTGGATATTCCCAGATTCTTCCAGATAACTCCAAGCACACTCTCCACAAACCCCAATAACTTCTGCCTGATCGTGGTTCCTCTGGGATGATTTACTTGTAGATCTTCTGTTAGGTGGTCCGTGGATGAGCTGGTTGCTATAGCACCATAATACCTCAGGAATGCTGTTGGCAAGAGGTCTTTATACATTCCTGTCACACACTCTCACACTGTTGCAATTTTTCCTTTTTTATTTCTAGGAATTTTGGGATAATTTTCAAACCGGGAGATAGCCCACTCATACGGCTTTTCAGCAGCATTCTCTATCCTGTCATACATTCCCTGTGAGCCATGCTTGGCTATGTACTTAACGATCAGCTCTTCCATTCTCAAAATCTTATTGAATTATGTACAGTAATTCAATAGCTATTCACTTATTCTTTCAATGACTACACGTTATCTAGTTACTTTCAGATATCCGTTAGTCTATTTATTCACAGTTCCAGTACATCTGATGTAAACAAAAAAAAACAGTCACACTACGTTGGACTTCTGAACTTGAATGTCTGTCTGTGTTGGACAGCCACACTCCATCGGGCCTTTCAAGTTCAAATACACTAACACGAACAATTTTAAAATGTAACACTGCCACAGTATGTCAGACAAAACCACACTATGTCAGGTTTTTTTGTATTATTTTTTTAAATGGTCTACCTATCCACAGTACTTTGAGCTTAAAACAATACTTCTCGCGTTTAAAACACCTTCACTGTACGTTGGGCAAACCACAATGCTTCGGGTTATAGTTTTAAACTTCACAGAGCCGCGGCTCTCATTGCTATAATGAGTTTCAGTTACTTTAGAAACTATTTTGTTACTATTCTGCCACCGCACTGCATCGAGTTGATTCAATTATGTTAGAATCTTAACAGAATTATAACAATCAAACGTTTCAGTTACTTTAGAAATTTAGAAACTTAAGCACTTTGCTTCAGTTACTATAGAAACAACAATTCCACAACAGCTCTGTCACCACACTGCGTCGAGCTGATTCAGTTACTACAGAAATAACAATTTCACTACAGCTCTGTCACTGTTTCTATAAATAACTAATTGTGGACTGATGATACCACTCGATCAATGGGATCTGGGATTTCAATTGGTGTTTGTGATTTTTATTCAGTCTTTGCTGATTGTAAAAATGGTTCATATTTTTGCACTATATCTCCTGGAATGTTAATGATCAGTGGGAGTTAATTTAATCAACCTTTGTTTAAGGTGCAGACTGAGTTCAGCAGTCACATTGTGACTTGGCCTGAGGGACAAGAATCATCCCCTGCATCACTGTATGAGTGCTGAGTATCATGGGAACAACGCTGTCAGTGTCACCAGGCTACCGTAAGGCAGCGCTGTGTGACGAGGCGGCACAGAACAGCAGGAACACCAAACGCTCATCAGTCATTGGCGTGTTTCCATGGAAACGAATTGTAGCTGTTTCGGCAAGACGGAAAGGGTCAAAGAAGCTCGATGCAGGAGGAGGGAGTCAGGAGGAGAGCGCCGTTAGGGTTAGTGTCAGCCTTGATGGCAACCTAAATCTGAAGAAGTCTCAGTCCTATGCTAACCTGTCAGTGTTTGCGCAAGAGGGAGGGCTAAATGTTCCAAATTCAAAAACCACCAGTGATATTGCTGTGAGCACTGCCCTTGAGGATCAGGATCAGGATGGCTCAGAAGGTTCCAGATCATCGAAGCGGATCTTGGTACAGGCGTCAACAAGCGAGCTGCTGCGCAGTCTGGGTGAGTTTCTGTGCCGTCGGTGTTACCGACTCAAGCGTCTATCACCAGGTGACCCTGCACTTTGGCTGCATGCAGTGGACCGTGCCCTCTCGCTGCAGGGCTGGCAGGAACAGGCCTTTATCTCGCCGCCAAGCATGGTCTTTCTCTACATGCTGTGCCGCGCAGTGGTTTCGGCGGAGGTGGGGAGTGAACGCGAGCTGCGCCTAGAACTGCTCACCTGCCTATACTTGAGCTACTCTTACATGGGCAGTGAGATCTCGTACCCACTAAAGCCCTTTCTATTGCAACAGGACAAAGATGCGTTCTGGGATAGGTGTCTGCAGATCATCCACTGCACCAGCGCTAACATGCTAAAGCTAAATGCTGATCCACGCTACTTCACACAGGTCTTCGCTGACCTGAAGAGTGAGAGTCAGAGAGGGGAAGGTGAGAGAGTACTTCTTGATCGATAAACACCATTCTCTGCGTGCCTCTGTGTGTGTTTGTGTATGAGGCTGAAGACACTCAAACGTCTCTGAAGCTGCCAGTATTAATTAATTCCAGATGCATTTATAGAGTAGTTTCTCAAAACACCTTCTTTCCTCAAACATCTCGACACACAGGCACCTTTACAAAAATACTTAGTGAAGTATTATTATGGTTATAATCACTGAAACTGTGTTTTAACTGTGTTTTATTTAACAAATGTCACATTTAAAACACTTTTAAAGTCCTTTTGTTAATAATTTATTTGTAGTATTAATTATTAAATGCTTACGGTCCTGATCAGGCAAGTATCAGTTTATACTTATCTGATCAGAACCTTAACCATTTACTGTATTAACGTATTTTACAGTATTTTATTGCATAAATGATAGTTTTATATTTTTATACCATTCAGGTGAACAGTGTTTAGTTCATTGGTTATTTAAATAAAGTGTCATTAAACTGTCATTATTTTGCACAAGTGTGTGTATGTGTGTGTGTATGTGTGTGTGTGTGTGTGTGCAAAGCTGTCAAAATGAATTGTGTGAATTACAATATGAATCATAATCTAAAACATCAGCCAACCCCAAACCTGAATTTGTATCCCAAACAAAAACAAAATCACAAACTGAATGGGAATCTGTATCACTATCACAAACTGAATCAGAATAATGTTAATTCATTTGTATTAGCTCGTAGGGAGTCACATGACGCATCACAATATCTAACACACATATTGTTACACATATACCTGTATTTTTATTGAGAGCGCTTCAAAATGACACCGCTCCTCTTTTGTTCCATTAGATTGGAGGTTAACTAGTTAGGCAGCATGTTTGGGCAGCATAGTCATGCCCGGGTAAAATTAGTTATTCAACATGCACCATACTGGTATAATCATAGATGCTTTGAAATACACTATTCCACACGGCCCCCTTCGCTGCCTAGTTATGACGGATACTGTATATTTTGGAATTCTGCTTAAGGACAGCTGTCTTCAAAGGGCACATCAGGATTAAGGGTTATTGCAAAGTATGAAAAAGTGATGAAGCAGTGAATAGGACAGTCAATAAACACAGTGAGCCAACACAGTGAACAAAGACAGTGAATAAATATGGTGAACCAACAGAATGAATAACACAACAAACAAACACACTGAATGAACTCAGTGACTGAAGAAAAACTGATAATGAACACAGCGAATAAATGCAGTATGTAAAGACAGTCAAAGAAGATGGTAAAAATTGTAGTCCAGGAACTGAAACACAGCTGGGACAGTGGCCAGTCCATTTGGCATCACAGTGTACTCGTAATGCCCAGTAGCTCTGGGGATTTGGGTGAAAATGCTGGTTCCATTCGGTTGTTCCAGTGCAGTCTGCACCAAAGGCAGTGGGTAATATAATGCTCATTACATATATAACTGTAGTTTATATGAAACCTGGGGTTCATGGAAGGCTAATATCAGCCAATTTACAATGAGCACAATGATTTGAAATTGGGCAATAATTAATTCAACCACAAGGCTTTAATGTAAATCCTGTGCTCCAGACTTGCATCAGAATGGCCTTGTGTGACTTACAGTTGAGGTCCCATCTTTTCACACTGAGGACATCTGAGGGACTCGTGCACAACTATTACAAAAGGTGCAAACATTCACTAATTCTCAAGAAGGCAACCCAATACATTAAAGATGCAAGGGATGTAACATTTTGAACAGGATGATCAGTATAAATTGTTACGAATTTGTTTTCTGTGAAACATGTAAATATCTTATGTAGCTTCTAAAGGGCAGTATTAAAAAATGATCTTTAAGCAAAATCACAAGAACAATTTATACAGATCATCCTCCTAAACAGTTTACACCCCCCTGGCTCTTAATGTATCATGTTGCCTTCTTGAGCATAAGTGAATGTTTGCACCTTTTGTAATAGTTGTGTACAAGTCCCTCAGTTGTCCTCAGTGTGAAAAGATCTCAAAGTCATATAGCCACTGATGGAAAGGGGTCAAATATGCAGAAGATGCTGGAAAAGCAAAGAATGTTGCAGGACCTGGAGGATTTTTCTGAAGATCAGTGGGCAGTTTAACTGTTCAGGACAAACAAGGGACTCATGAACAAGTATCACAAAACATAAAAACAGTCACTGATCATCCAGGTAACGACAAACAGTATTAATAATCAAGCGTATGTAAACTTTTGAACTGGATCATTTGTGTAAATTCAGTTATTATTGTGTCTTGTGGACTGTATGAAAACATCTGTAATGTGAAATAGCTTATTCAGGGCTGTACTAAATAATAATAATAAAAAAAACATTTCATTTCAAATAAAAAAATTCAATTTTTATGATCCCTCTTTTTAAATAAAATAAAATGAACATTTTGCAGATTCTGCAAAGCGTATGTAAACTTATAACTTCAACTGTACATCTTTCTCTAGGTTGTGTAATTACACAGAGGATTTCACAGTATTGTTGTCGTTTGTGTGTATGTGTTTGCAGAAGCACAATGCATAAAATCATGCAGGTACGGGTTGAGAGCTCTAGTTAATGTTCACATCAAACATCAAAGGGGGGGGGGGCGTGATGATCTCAATGACTTTCACCATGGGATGTTTGTTGGTGCAGTATTTCAGAAACTGAAATTTTTATACAGAATGGCATGAAAAACAAAAAACATCCAGTGAGTGCCAAACTGGTTCCAAGCCAACAGGAAGGGTACAGTAACTCAAATAACCACTCTTTATAGTGGTTATTTGCCCACTACAGTGGGCACAGGATTACTGAAACTGGACAGTAATCTGGAAAAATGTCACCTGGTCTAATGAATGTTGATTTCTGTAGATGGTATGGTAAGAACTTGGCATCGACAGTGCCACCATGGACCCAACATGCCTTGTGTCGAGTTCAGACTAGCTGTGGTGGTGTAATGTTGTGGGGATCACTTTCATGGCACACATTGTGCCCCTTAATACCAATCAAGCACCTCAACACCAAAACATTGTTGCTGACCATGTGCAACCCTTTATGGACACAGTTTACCCATCTTATAATGGCTATTTCCAGCATGATACTGTTCCATGAACATGACAATGGGTTCAGTTTACTTCTATGGTAGAATGCTAATAAAGTCCTTATATAATAAGACACCTGAAATTTCAGGTGTACTGATTAATTATTGGGTGCATTAGTGGTTAGCACGTGCGCCTCACACCTCCAGGGTTGGGGGTTCGATTCCCGCCGCTGCCCTGTGTGTGTGGAGCTTGCACGTTCTCCCCGTTCTGTGGGGGTTCCCTCCTCCAGACCAAAGACATGCATGGTAGGCTGACTGGCATGTCCAAAGTGTCCGTAGTGTATGAATGGGTGTGTGAATGTGTGTGTGAGTGTGCCCTGCGATGGACTGGCATCCCGTTCAGGGTGTACCCCACCTTGTGCCCTATGCTCCCTGGGATAGGTTCCAGGTACTCTGCAACCCAGTAGGATAAGCGGTATAGAAAATGGATGGCTGGATGGATGGATAATTAATTACCTCAAGTGTTACCACGTGTTATGCCCCGTGGTATCCATTAGGTGGAGCCAGATACACAAAAGTGGCACTTTAATTTAAAATCCTCATCTAAAACTCTACACTATATTATTCTGTATTCTTGTCTGAATGCAGATCAATGCACTGCAGCAGGTCAGTGTCAAAATAATAGTTAGAAAGTTTGAAACCATGAGAAAGAAAGAAACAAAGAGTTTAATTACAATGAGTAATATATTAGGTTTTGATGTGTGTAGTTCAGTGGAATGTATGTTTAATTGAAACTCCTGATTGGTCATTGCCCTTTATGACATCATCAGCTGGCTGTTGGAATTTAAATTGAACAGATTACAGTCAGAATATTTTATTTTAGTGGTGAAATTTTCTATAATGTTTATTGTGGAAAGTTTATTTTTAAAACTGCCGTTTTTGTTTATAGGCAGATTAACTACAAAACAAAGTTTGAATGGAGTCTGTATGGTAAGCTCTTATTTACTTATTCAGCATATCCCCTTATAATGGACTCTCTAATGGCGTATACACACACACACACACACACACACACACACACATGAACACACAAACAGAGAGAATGACACTGACATCATTACTGCAGGGACATGGCCTCGACTAGAATCCATTAAGGATGTCTAGTGAGTGGACGCACTGTCTATGCAACTGCTTACTCTTGTCTATTTTAATTACATGCACCCATATCTCACATTTTATTTTATTTTACTCTGTGTGTGTGTGTGGGTGTGTGAGTGTGTGTGTGTGATATAATACAGGCATACGACAAATACTCTCTTCCCTGGGAACAGAGTCGTCTCTGCTCATTTGTCACAAAGCCTGACAGCCACAGTCTGCACCTGTCTTCTCACTGCAGCCCACAATACACAACCACACACACACATCATATATGCACATACAACAATGCTTACATGATGGTCAAGCAAACCCTTGGTTTTCTTTCTATTGCACTGAAACAGATTGTGTCTATAAGCTGAAACAGATTGTGTCTACAAGCCTCTTTATATGGGTGCAGAATATAAGCCAGGGGTCATTTTATGTAACAAGCCACATTAGAATTAGTCAAATGTCACGTGGGCTAGACAAAAAAAACAAAACAAAAAAAACAGTTTTAGAAGAATTATCATTGGTATGTTTTGTCAGTAGAGGCGTTCATGGCAATGAAAGTATGTTAACACCTGACCATTACACTGATATGTGCATGTTGAACGTCCTATTCCAAAGGCATTGTATTAATATGGGTCCCCTCCCCCATTGCTGCAAAAACAGCCTCCACACTTCTGTGAAGGCTTTCCAATAGATTTTGGAATGTGGCTGTAGGGATTTGCCCATTCAGCCACAAGAGCATTAGTGAGGTCAGGTAGTGATGTTGGGACAGGAGGCCTGGCACGCAGTTGGCAATCCAGTTCATTCCAAAGGTGTTCAATGAGGTTGAAGCCTCATCCTCTGTTCCACACCAACCTTGGCCAACCATGTCTTTATGAATCTTGCATTGTGCACATCATGCTGAAACAGGTTTGCACTGGGTCCTTTAGTTGCAATGAAGGGAAATCATAATGTTAAAGCGTAAAAGATGTTCTAGAAAATCATATTCGTCCAACTCCAAAGGTTTGGGGAAGGCCCTGACATGGGGGTCATGGTCAGGTATTCACATACATTTGGCCATATACTGTAATTGTTTTCTGAATCTTTTATTATTTTAGCCCACAGGATGATTTGAATAAACCTTTATTGAGCCTGACCAAGCCCATGGGCTTAATATTGTTATACTATATGGCAAAAAGTATGTGGACACCTGTTCACTGCACATCCCTTTCCAAAACAATGTGTATTAATATTGAGTTGTTTCCCCTTCACTGCTATAAGAGGCTCCATGCTTCTGAGAAGGCTTTTCACTAGATTTTGGACTGTGGCTGTTGGGATTTGCCCATTGAGCCACAAAATCACAACAGGCACTGATGTCTGGCAAGAAATTAGTATTCCAATTCAATTCATCCCAAAGGTGTTTAGTGGGGTTGAGGTCAGGGTTCTGTGCAGGCCACTCAAGTTCTCCCACACCAACCTTGGCAAATCATGTCTTTACAGACCTCCGTTTGTGCACAGGGGCACTGGTAGGCCACTTACATACAGTAGTTCCAGTGAAAAAAAATTATAAAGCTACAGCATAAAGACATGTGTTTCCAACTTTTCGGGGGAAGACCCCCCAAAATACGGGTGTGATGGTCAGGTGTCCACATACTTTTGGCCTATTATGTATAAGCCTTACCAGTTGTTAATATAGCAACCAGTCACAAGCAATAACACTATACAAATAGAAAACTCTTGTTAGCCATCAATAGCACAAGAATAAATTAGTTTTTGAATCTCTCATGTTAGCCTGTTTCACAGCCCTCTCAGTGATCAGTGTTAATTAAATCAGACACCACATGACTAAAAGCAGCATTGGGCAGAAAATTGGCTAGCTAGCCAATTTACCACATGTCTGTTAGGCTCATGTTAGTTTAATATGAGTCATTCAGAACAACCAGTATGCTGTTATAAGTAAGTTAAAAGTGGCTGACTGGCACACTATCATGAAGTAGAGATAATAATTAGAAGTGGTAACTAATAGCGCCTTTTCACAAAACAGTGCAGATTGGACCCAATGCACCCAAACAGAATTGTGACAAAAAGTTAATCAAAAAATAATAAAAGACAATATTTTTTATTATAATACTTAAATAAAATATTTTTTGTGAAAATACAGAGAAGTTTAATTACAAACTAAATGTTCTTAAAAAAGCAATTGACTGAAACAGGCTGAATGTTTTTCTAGATTATTCTTGGGAGGCACTAAGGTGCAATAAATAAACAAACAAACAAATAAATAAATAAATAGGAATTTGTATCTTGGGGAAGAAATGTAAAATCAATCTAAATAGAAATAATAAGATGATATTGTGGGTAAATTAATCAGAAAATTTTTATTGCTGTTTAATGGTTGGCACGTTTGTCTCACACCTCCGGGGTTGGGGGTTTGAATCCCACCTCTGCCCTGTGTGCATGTTCTCCCCGTGCTTTGGGGGTTTCCTCTGGGTACTCTGGCTTCCTCCCCCAGTCCAAAGACATGCATTGTAGACTGGTTGTCATTTCTAAATGGTCTCCGTAGAGTGTGAACGTGTGTGCGATTGTGCCCTGCGATGGGGTGACAGGGTGTTCTCAACCTTGTGCCCCGAGTTCCCTAGATTAGGCTCCAGGCTCCCCCGCAACCCTGTGTAGGATAAGCTGTATGGAAAATGGATGGATATATGGAAAATGCTGGTTTATTAAATCCGTCCTAAATAAATAAATCCAACACTTTTGAGTAACTTTGACAGATGCTACACATAGACCCTACCTTTCCAAAGATTTTTGTGCTGGTAGACAAGCAATTTCCGTAGTTCGTGAAATTCATTTCATGTTCGTGAAATGTTCTGCATGGGTTCTCCTGCTGTGGTTCTTACTTGAGCACAGTAGTGAGATCAAGCTGTGGTTTAGTGAATAGAGTTCTTCATTGTACTCTTTGCTTTCGCTCCACATCACCGGGTGATAGTGACAGTGACAATGTCAGAATTTGGATAGCAAATCAGACTTTGTATAAACAGTGGAGGCAAAAGCCACTGCCATTCACCATTCATCACTTTATTAGGAAGGTTAGGGGTTTTTATTATTTGGGTTGGGACAGAATTTAGTTGAACAAAAGTTAGTTTCAGATTTAAATGCTGGTGCGCTGTTTTCAGTTCTCTGTTTCCTCACACACACCTATTTCACAGCTGAATCTCAGTTCACCTAGTAACTGTGACAGTCATGTACTAAAGTTAGGACAATTAAACACAGTATATGTATTAATATTGCATGCGTATAAAAGTGTTTGTGTATGTGTGCGTGTGTCTGTGTGTCCAGTGTGTCACACAACAATGTGGGTTTTTTTTTTACCCTCTGTGGCTTGTTTCACACATTATCAAGGCTACACGTGCGTCAGTAATGCTGATGATTAGCTTGCGTGTGAATGTGTTCACTGTCTCCCTGTGCTGTGACAATTTCCTGCCACACAAGACGGTTAGACACACTTTACCCACCCTGCGTGCAAAGGATATTATATATATATATATATATATATATATATATATATATATATATATATATATATATATATCTCAACAACATCCTAATTAGCATGGAAGAATAATGCATGAGTATGTATAAGCAGCTTTTGTTTGTCCAGTTACTCCTATTACACTATTAGGCATTGTGACTATTGTGTTCATGGAATTTTCTGCTATATTAGCACAAAGTGAATCATGGTGTACAGTATATCCTCTAACTAATTAGATACACAGTATGTAAGTGTCATTTTATAGTATATGCTCCCGTCTTATATAGTATAAGGTCCCCTCCAAACATATTTTTCTCTTTGTCCTTGACATTCACATGATGTGCAAATGCCATTTATGTATGGAAGTCCTAAGAGGCCATACATTATTATATTTTTTGTTCTTGTTTTCTCGTGATCACAACTGAATTTGCTCATAATCTCCACATAACAGAAAGTTGTTTTCTTGGATCTCGACATAACAAAAAGCTATTTTCTCATGACGTAATTTTATCACGAGAAAATCTCATACTTTGTGAATGGGACTGGTGTTGCATGCAGGCTGATGTCATTGCCATCGCCATCACCATAGCCATCATAAATTTAATAATTGCCTACTGTAGAGATGGACTTTATCTCTGCATTAAGAGAGAAGGGTATCCCCTGATCAAGTGTCAGACACTAATGTGGAAGTTGTCAGTCCCTGACAGACGTAGAGCTGTTTCAGCTTGAGTGAGTGCCTGATCAAACTAAAAACTAATTTTTTTCATCCTGTGGGATTGCGATACGCTTTTGCTGCCTCCAGAACAATAAAACCAACGTGTTGTTATGTCAAGAACACAGAACTATGAAGTTGTGATCATGAGAAAAGAACTTTTGTTATGTCAAGATCACAGAGAAAATTAAGTTGAGCTCATGAGAAAACCAGAAAGAAAAAAATTATAATAATACATGGCCTCTTGTGCTTCTGTATTTACAAGTTAATGAAAATGAAGCTTTTTCAAGGTCCTCCAATATGGAAGAATTTTAAAACACCATTTTCACAGTTACATTTACAGCATTTGACAGACGCCCTTATCCAGAGTGACTTGCATTTTATTTCATTTGTACAACTGAGCAACTGAGGGTTAAGGGCCATGTTCTCAGGCCCAGCAGAGGTAGTTTGGCAGGCGACTAACAATTAAGACATCTGAATTTCTCGTTTCTGAAAACTGTTTTCGCGTTTTACTGTTTAAAAAAAGACATGTCAAAGCGTGAACGTTTCAGTCTCACATCTTTGTTATGAATGCGCTAGGACTACAACATAACAGTATATGACATGCGATCACTGGGCTGGTGTGGTTGTGTGCGCATTTTCTAATCATTTTTGCCTTTTTTGAGAGATATTTTTGAAAACGCCGCTCATGTGGACAGAAATTTGTTGTAAAAATATGTTTTCAAAAATATCATTAAGCAAAACCGTTTTACTCAATGATTTTCTGGGTAAAATTTCTCAAATTTCTGTAAATCTGATTTCTGGTAATGTCTGTTGTTAGAAGTGCTGTATGCAGGACATTTTTATTTAATTTAATGAATAATTTGAGCATGATGTTTAGGCTTTATGTGACATCACAAAGCTTGTTTGTAGCCCATGTTTTATCAGTTTTATACATAACTGCAGAGAAAGTATCTGTTTTAAATGCAAATGTGAATTTGAGTGCTGTGGTAACAAATTTGACCCAAATACAAAACCATATTTTGTGTGGCATCTATAAGCACTATGATTTTCTGGACTCTGGGATGACGGGGTCTCAGAGGAGAGAGCGACTGAAAGATGAGGTTTATAAATATACACTGTGGTAATTCTGGGACATATTCCGTCCACCTGCCAACTCTTCTTTTAACCTGTGAGCACTTGTGTTTATGCACTAATAAACATGGTATGAATAAGCACTTGTGTCCTTCTCTGTCTCTTCTGCTTGTTAAACTTTCTGTTCTCTGTTCATAAACTAATCTGATTATGCACTTCCTGTCGTCGGTAATCACCAGCACATCCGCATTCCTCAATCTGGTAATTACCTAAAACAAGCGGCTCACAGATATCTCTACGCCGCTCCTGGCTTACACTAATTCACTAATTACGTTGACTACGCTACGCTGTGTATACTGCACATGTACATAAGCACAGTGTCAGGGATTATTTTTAAGTCAGCTCAGAGGAAAAAGCATTTAGGTGTCCTAGTGTCCTGTATGTGGTATTTGAGTAACCAATAAGCTTCCACCAAAATCATGCCCCAAACCCCCATCATGCTTAGGTTTCCTCCTTATGTTAGACTCAAACATCAATGATCCTCAGCACACAACCTTATCACATGACCTCCACTCCTCCTTATCCACAGTCAAGGTCACCTGAATGCTAATGGGATTCACCATGCACCTCCTTTTAAATAACCTGGACTGTTTTTTTGTTTTTTTTAACCATAGCCACATTTACTTGGGTGTGTCTCAATCAGCTCTCTAGATGCCTAGGTTGTGAATCAGTATATCGTATCAGTATAACAAGTTCGGGCACTGGTCAGGTTCCTGGCTCACTAGACATTGGGACACCTATGACTCAATTTCCAGAGACATGACTACATACTCGCTTTGTAAAACGTCACCACTGGCGTTTATCAACAGCAGGCAGGGCCGATATCTTTTTCACGTTATATGTCATATAAATTTATTAGCTTAAATGCACGTGTTTCTGTCATGGACCTTCAAGCAGGATTGTAGGCTAGCTAGTGGATTTTTGAAAAATCATTAAACACTTAAGAGTCATAAGACTCAACCAAACTGCCTACAGGATTTGATGTGGGATTTTTTTAGGGAGCGAACACCGCACTTTAAGAATTTTGCAACTGAGACAGCCCTTACAATGGCCGACTCCCTGACCAGTTCCCTGACTACTGAGCTAGGGAGCTGATTGAGATGCACCCGTTATCTACTTTATTCCATGTTTAAAGCTCACCGGACGATTTGCCTGCCTCATGTCGCTGAGTATTGCCTAGCCCTTTGGTTTGTCTGTCATATTGGGGACCAGTGTGTATACTGTACACCACAAACATCCCCCTGCTACTTCATCTTTGCAAACATGAACATTTTTATGTAAAGTTCACAGGTTCACAAGTTTTTTCCCCTTTTCTTCTGAGATGAAAAAAAGAGCTGAACATCACCTCTGTGACAGAAACAGACCTTAGAACACCTGTGTGTGTGTGTGTGTATGTGTGTGTGTGTGTGTGTGTGTTAATACAAGCCACCAATGCAGTGTGTCAGGTTTATGACACATCTGCAGAAACAAAAAGGACAATCAGACTGATCTCTGATCTAAACCACTGTAGTGTGGTGTGGTGTGTGTGTGTATGTGTGTGTGTGTGTGTGTGTGTCTTATGGGGGTCATTACTGCACAGAAAAGCCTTCTGGGAGTTAAACGGCTGCAAAGATCAAAGTCACACAAGACAAAGAGGGTGAGAGAAAGAGAGAGAGAGAGAGAGAGAGAGAGAGAGATAAAGATAAAACCAGGCTGAGGTTTTTTACCAACCAAGGTGACTTCCTCTTCTTTTTACTGAGGGGTAGTACTTAAAAAATACAGCTTCCATGTTCATATTTCAAGCAGTGGCCTGTCACTACTCATAGCATCTCTTGTGTCCTTTGCAGAGGACAAGTTTATAATTCAGATCACTAGACAAGAGAATATGGGTGTGTGATAAATACACAGACTGTTGCTCTGAATTAGAATGAGTAAGAGTAAAGTCTGTTCATCACACACAAATCACACATGCAAATCACACATGCATTAAGCTACACCATCAGCTTGTGACCATAGATCGTGGCAGGGCAGGATGACATTGATAACGGCATAGCCTCAAACAAATTTAAGCCATCACACTTAACTTATTCTATATGCTATTATCTAGGCAATTTTTTGAGTAACCTTGTTATAGACAGCTGAGAGTCAACATACAGTTGTCCAGCATACAGTCTAACAGCTTGTTTGGAGTTTTAGACATACAGTGGTGTTGAAAATTTGTGAACCCTTTAGAATTTTCTATATTTTTGCATAAATATGACCTAAAACATCATCAGATTTTCACACAAGTCCTAAAAGTAGACAAAAAGAACCCTATTAAAGAAATGAGGCAAAAATATTATACTTGGTCATTTATTTATTAAGGAAAATGATCCAATATTTCCTATCTGTGAGTGGCAAAAGTATGAAGGTGAAATTAGAATCAGGTGTTTTCAATCAGTGGGATGACAATCAGGTGTGAGTGAGTGCCTTGTTTTATTTAAAAACCAGGAATCTATCAGAGTCTTGTCTTCACAGCACATGTCTGTGGAAGTGTATCATGGCACGAACAAAGGAGATTCCTGAATGCCTCAGAAAAAGAGTTGTTGTTCATCAGACTGTAAAAGGTTACAAAACCATCTCTAAAGAGTTTGGACTCCACCAATCCACAGTCAGATAGATTGTGTACAAATTGAGGAAATTCAAAACCACTGTTACCCTCCCCAGGAGTGATCAACCAACAAAGATCACTCCAAGAGCAAAACGTGTAATAGTCTGCACTATGAGGTCACAAAGGAACCCAGGGTAACTTTTAAGTAACTAGGCCTCTCTCACATTGGCTAATGTTAATTTTCATGAGTCCACCATCAGGAAAAGACTAAACAACAATGGTTTGCATGGCTGGGTTTCAAGGAGAAAGTCACTGCTCTCCAAAAAGAACATGCTGCCCATTGGCAGTTTGCTAAAGATCACATTGACAAGCCAGAAGGTTATTGGAAAAATATTTTGTTGATGGATGAGACCAAAATAGAACTTTTTGGTTTAAATGAGAAGCATTATGTTTGCAGATTATGGTGGTGATAGTATCATGGTTTGGGCCTGTTTTGCTGCATCTGGGACAGGACAACTTGCCATCGTTTATGGAACAACGAATTCTGAATAATACCAGCAAATTCTAAAGGAAAATGTCGGGACATCTGTCTGTGATCTGAATCTCAAGAGAAAGTGAGCCATGCAGTAAGACAACAAAACTAAACACACAAATTGTTCTACCAAAGAATTGTTAAAGAAAAATAAAGTTAATGTTTTGGGAATAGCCAAGTCAAAGTGCTGACCTTAATGCCATAGAAATTTTGTGGAAGGTACACTTGTTTGAGGAAATTGGTTAGATTTGATTCTGATTATTTTCTATAAAACTTTGCACACTCAAAGTATTTTTAAACTAGCCCAATCTGGCATAAAATGACTTTGGCATTAACTATTCTGTCTGCTGCTTCTCTTCCACTAAGAATGTTTACATATATCGCAAGCATGGGGCAGTGTGATTCGTGCCCCAATGGGCCTCTAATAGCAATTGTTGCAGTTCCTGTTTTTGACCACTAGGTGCACTAATAACTCTATGGATGCTAAGTAAGTGACTACACTGCCCCATGATCTAAAAAGGTGAGCAAATCAGTTGAACATTGAATTTAAAATGAGTTGTGAAGACTTGAAAACTAATGTTTGTTGAATAGCTAATATATGTATATGGATGAGTCACCACTGATAAGCTATAATATATGGCCATATGTCATATTGTGACAGCTGACACATGAGAAAGTGATCAGCCCAAGAGAATTTGATGTGTTTCCAAAATGTAAAAATAAATAAATAAATAAAATTCTGCCTACTCACACATTAACGAAACAGGATGATACAGAAGCCCTATTGTGATTATTTTGACTGAGTGTCTCATTAATTTGACTTTAAAACTTATTTCAGTGTATATCAAAGTGCAGTTGAATTATTGACTCGAAAATTGTGCATTACGTTTCTATAAAAGTACAGCACTGACAGTAGTTCTGGCTCTAAGATAAATGATAAAATGGTTTTTAAAAAAGTTTAGATTTGTAGCATGCAGCCATTTGGACATGCCAATCAGCCTACCATGCATGTCTTTGGATTGGTGTATGAAACCAAGGTACCCGGAGGAAACCCCCACAGTACAAGTAAATCAAACCCCCAAACCTGGCTTTGTGAGGTGAATGTGCTAACCAGTAAGCCACCATGCGCTCTCTATGGTAGATACTTTACCATAAAGGTTAGGAGATGTTTCATGAATATTTATGGGAGGAGTTTCCACTATCAGTGCTTTGGAACAGTCAGTAAATAACACACTTCAGGCCTTGCTGTTATGCAAAAATAAATCACACTTTGGAGTGGTAATGTCACCCTGGCGTGGATTATTTTTGTAAAACAGCATGTGTTATTCCCTACAAAGAACATGTCATTATTTTTTACTTCTCATTATTTCGTGTCACAATCTATTTTGACATATGTTGCTACTTCGACTTAATATTTGATAGCCTACAATCTGTAAATGGGACTAATTTATTCAATACTCTCTTATAATTCTTATTTTGAATATCTGTTTCCCAGAAAGTAAGTCGAAATAATCTGAATAATGAGTTATTAAGTCAAAATAACAAGATATTAAATTGAGATAATGACATAACACTTTTCCCCCCCACAACTTCCCCCCACAACAAAGGGCTTTAGGGCTTCTGTAGGAATTAAATAATTTATTTTATTGAATAAAATTTAATGTATGTATAGAAGGCTGCTTTCTTAGATGTCTTCATCTGGCAGATGTCTGAAGGCAGCATACTGTTCATGTATCATTCCTGTGTAGGACATCCTTCGCTGTCCTATATATCTCATGTTCCTGTGCGACAGTCTGGAAAAATACTGATTAAATATTAAAATACTGCAACAATGGGGAAGAGAGGACAAAAATTATTTGCAATTGTTTTTGACTTGCTATTATATTGATGACGAGGAATAGCTGCTGTAGTCACATACTAACCCGTTGGTGTTAGTGACTGTTAGCATATGACAGAATCCTGGAAATATTGTGACGTGGGCCTTCAAAATCTCTCTCAAACTGTTTTATTGCAGGTATCTTCGTCGATGTCTAAGCACTGCTTTCTAAAACAGTGATTGTATATTAGAAATATTAGTATATTACATTAGTAATACTATTATTTAACATTTTATATAAAATATTCCCTTAGAATAGGCTACACATGCACACGCTCTGTGTTGTGTGCACAGTATGTGTTTATAGTGTGTGTGTCAGTTAATGAAGTTTGGCAGGGTTTAAAAAATTTTTTTTTTATTCTGAGCAGCACAGGAAACATGAACACAATCACCACCCTCACTTCCTTCTGATTTACTTCCTGTTATAGCCCCACGGGGGTGGGGCCTTGGAGCAATGGGGGGTTGGGGGGTGGGGGGGTGGTTGAGCTGAAGGTGTTGGAGTATGGGGTGGAGTAGGGTGGGGGTAATGAGAGTATTAAAAGAGTACATAAATCGGGAACAAATCCCATAAAACAGGAATGATGTGCAAGACTCTGGGCTCGATTATTTGTGCCTGTCAGTGACACACAGTGATTACAATGAGAGAGAAAGGACATTACTCACAGTATAATTATAGCCTCAGCCTTTGTTCTGAGATTGTGCTGTGATTTTGGAACTGTAACTCTTGTGCTTGTTATCAGACACACATACACACACACACACACACACACACACACACAAAAGTTCAGTCACTGATTAAACAACTTCCTGTTTAAAATAATTAATGATCTTTCCCTTTCTGATTATTCTATCAGACAGAACTGCAGTAATTGTTTTTCTCTAGTTCCTGTGGTCCATCACTACAGAGCTTATTGTTTATTTTGATTGTCTCTCACGCTCATATTGTTCTGGAATTGCATTCATCTCCTGCCAGAGACACCAACAATAATTCTGGTAATAATGGGTGATGATGTACGGTATGTGTTCAAATTCAAGCTTTGAATCCTTGATATAAGAAAATTCATTAATTCAACTTCAGGACCTGTTTTATCTGGACAATAGTGGATCTGGAGCCTATCCCATGAACTCTGGGTCATGCAACAGGACAACGATCCCAAGCACACCATTGGAATGGCTAAAGAAGAAAGAAAAATGAAGGTGTTGGAATGGTCAAGCCAAAGTCCAGACCTCACCCCACTGAAATGCTGTGGTGGGATCTTAATTGAGCTGTGCATAAATGAATGCCCTCGAATATTAATGAACTGAAGCAATGTTGCAAAAAAGATTGAGCAAAGGTTTTTCCAAAATCATTTGAGAGATTGATAAACTTTTTTAGTTATTGTTGCTAATGGTGGTTCTATATGTTACTGAATTATAGGGTGTACTTTTTTTTCACACCTACCTGCTTTTTCATGTTGGTTTACTATATATTGAAATCTGTTCTGTTTTTCGTTGTTGTTGTCACCTGAGATTATTTGTTTATCTATAGAAGTTGGTGAGGACCACACAATTGCTATTTAGGCCCTGATTAATAAACACACAGAACTGAAGGAGGGTGTATTTTATTTTTCCCATAAATATATTAAAAAATATAATACAGTATATTGTGATATGTTCAGGTTTGAATTTCCAGTTGTTCAATAGATGTTTAGATGAGCATTGTGCTACATGGTAACATCATGTAACGAAGAGAAGAGAATATAATCCAAATGGCAAGGCAAAATCAACAACAAGGACAGGCAGTAGTCAAACTATCAGGCACACAGACTAGAGCAGGTAAGGCAGATAATCAGTCAAGGGCAAAAAAGAATCAGAACCAGAGTTGCAACACAATAGAACGGCTTGGTAACAACAGAGACTGGATCAACTGATGGTTTACTTCACAAAGGTCTAGTGCATGAACAGTCTCTTTGAAAGTGTGATGTGATTGCGAGTCTGATTGGGAACAGGTGTGTGTGAGTCTTCTGGGGAAGGTGAAGGTGTCTGTGTGTAGTTTTAGAGTTGAAGTCATCGTCAGCCATGTTTGTAGTTTGCGGTGCATTCTGGGAAATGGAGTCACTAGCTTGCTGTGACATGACAGGTATGAAATACACTCACACTTTTTCAAGTATACACCATCAAAGCTTGTGTATGCCATAAATTCCACATAAAAACTCAATTTAATTTCACAGCATCCACATGAGGTGGTGAGTTAACTTATGGAATGTTTAACTAGATAATAATGCCTTACCATAACAACACTGTATCGTATTGCTTAACACTGGCTAAGTCACTATTTCCCTTTAGAGAGAGAAGAGAGAGAGAGAGAGAAGGAGAGAGGAAGTGTTGTTCCGCTTTGTATTCAACACCTTACAGCTCTATTAATGTTTAATCCAACCCAAATTTGACTTTTTTCTCATTTATCTTTTGCAGATCAACCAAAAGACAAAATGCTGAAGGAGAAGTGGCAAACAAAAAAGTGTCTCAATCTGTACAGACATGAAGAAAGATTCTCTACCAACTGGGAAAGGGTTAAGGCAAACACCAGTCACTTCTTCCTGTCTTGTTCTTTGGGCGGTGCTTTCCCAAAACAGGGCTGTGTGTTAACTTTTTGATACAGTAGCACCTTGGTTCTCTATTATAGAACCAAAACCTTGGGTAATGCTTCATGTTATATGATGAATTCAGAAAATATTGGGACAGTCTAAGCTTTCTTACTATTAAAAAACCCTCCAAAATACCCAACACTTGATGCAATTCTGAAATTCTCAAGTTACTGACTCTAGCTACATTTTTCCATTAAATTCTAAAAAAAAAAAAAAAAAAAAAAAAAAAAAAGGCTGGCAAACTTGTTTGTCAAGAAAAAAAAAAATTTTTTAATGAGGTTTTTGGTCATTTGGGACACCTCAGTTGGTGATTTGGAACACAATTTACTGGCTTTCACTTTCATCCTCAATGACATGTTTAAACCTTTACTTATTTGTTGCATACTTAATAATATATTCTATAAATCAAATTTCAGCGGGATTGGAAAAACAATTCATCATCAACATATTCGATTGTTCCATAAACGTAGTAGACTAAGTACAATTTACTACATATTAAGATGTTGGTAATATTAAGTAACCTTCTATTTCTGACACCAATATCAAGAATAACAGGGTTTAGGAAATCTTCAGGATTTTACAAATCCATAACCAATCTTTTCTCAAATTCAGTATGAACAGATTTGGGGTTTTACTTTGAGTAATAATCAAAGTAAAACCTCACCAGTAAAAGGACAGAAACTTTTCACAATTCATTTGTTTTAGTTGCAGCACAACACTGGAGTTTTAACACAACACACATTAAACAACAATCTCAAAAATTATATGGACAAGGTATACAAAGTAAAAATCTCTGCATACTCTGCATATATTTCCCAATCTACCTTATTGTTCTGCTTATTAAGATGCTTCATATACAATTTAATGCAGATTTAACCACAGTTGTTGGGTGTTTCATCCATTATATCTCTTCACTTTTCCTCTCTCCACTTATTATATTTTAAGGATGTCTCAATTAACCTGAATCATGCTGTTCCAAATGACCAAACCATGCACATCTGGAAAATGATTCATAGGCAGGGGATTTGGAACTAAATTAATGCTTTTTTAAATAGTAGTACACCTCATGAATGCTGCATACACATCATGCAAGTATGTGTAAAAAAAAAAACTACTACAACAAAAAAAACCCTCAAGATGTTCCTGTTTGATGATGACCAAATCCCCTTATATGCTGTCACGTGACGTTTCATTTCTTTCAAGCAGTTCCTCTGCAAGGGCTTAGTAACATAAGTTTGGACTTCCACTTATCAGGCCACAAGTGCTGCTAAGTTAAACTGTCCCTTACCTGAATTCACCCTACAGAATTACTGCAGCTACTACATTTGGAGATTTTTTTTAAAAACAATCTTTGTAGCTTTTGCCATTCCCAATGTGAATCCAAATTTCATCATATACACAGTAAAATCCCCAGTGTTGAATTAACACCCGGAGTGTTCATTTGTGTCCAGTGGACTTATATAAACACTGTAGGGTGTAAATTCAGTACTCTGGTCGTTAAATCAACACTAGGGATTTTGCTGTGCAAATAGTTTATTCCTTATGAATGACTTTTTTCTACATTGTTGTTTACACCACCCCCCCCAAAAACAAACAAAAAAATTCTGCATTTCAATTTGAGGACACAAATGGTTTTAAGTAGGTCAAAAACGACAGTCCACAGTTATTGGATGGATAAGGTCTTCACTCACAAATGTGAATGTAGCAATAAATGTTGTGTCTTTTATGCATCATTTCAGCAGGAATTATTTAACTGCTTTGTTCTTTTTTTTTAACATAACAAAGATGTACAATGCATTTTTGCTTGAATTCATTTATTTTCCATTTGCTTCCTTTCCCCCAGAACTCGGTTGCATATTACTTGTTTGATTAAGCCTATTATTTTTAAAAAATTATTATTAATTTCAAATTTGCACTGACAACAGCACACTCAATTTTTTTTTCTGCATTAAATGCTGCAAGGGCTATCGTGGTCTCTCCTTTCTCCCCAGCAGTTACCTCTACACAGGGTTTACCCACCTCCCCAACCACAGGGGTAGAGCAAAACTGGTCTTGCAGGCCAAATACAGTACATCGCAATTCCAGAGATGTGATGGAACATCTCTGATTGCAAGTTCCTCCAGCAGGTCTTCATACTGTTGAAACCACTTTCCTACCACACCAGGGTTCAGCCCTGCTGCTCTTGCTGCTGAAAGGACCTCTGGTGTCCTGATGCTGAGGTCTGGATTCCGCTTTAAAAAAATTTAGAAACCGGTAATACCCAGCAGTGCCTTTTACTTCAGAGAAGCCTTTGATATTATTGGTCTTTGCATAATTCAATGCAATTCTCTGGGCATCTCTTTTGGTAATGGGGAAGCCTGTTTTGGAGAGGAGCTTGATAAGACTGGCCAGTTCTTTCTCAGATTCCACTGACAGGTACTGCTTCCTCCCAGATGCATAGCCAGAGCCAGCAACTTTGCCACTAATGCGCCTATGCAAAGTGGTCTTTGGAATGTTCCAAGCCGTTGCTAAAAGCGAACATTTAATGTTTGCCCTCTCTCAACTGTCTCCTGGTATTCATTAATGGCACGCCTCATTCTGTCCTTTCTCCACAGGTTGTACTGACATCTTCCTTTCCCTTTCTCTTCTCCTCTCTCTTTTTCCTTTCTTTGCCTGTCCTCCTGCCATACTGTCTGCAATGCAAAATATTAAAAAAGATTTTGTATGGATATATATCTAGGCCTATGAACCTATTTTTCACCCTCAATTTCTGTGTAATTTCTGTGTAAGAGTGTGTGTGTATGCGCCCATTTTAGCTGAAAATTGTGGCCCATTTTAGCTTAACTACATAAAATGACTTTTTTTCCACAAAAATCTAAGTTTCTTTTTAAATGTAAATGTTTTATTTAAAAGAGCCTGTCAAAACATTGTTCATAGACTGTTTGCTTCATTGGTAAGCTTACTTATAATTGTTCTATCACCCTTATTAGTGATGAATGAAATTTACCATGCCATACTGGCTCACCATACAATTTCTCTGACATGCTTCATATAACACTGTGCCCTGCTCACTTTAAGAACCTTAGATCAAACAAAACTATTGTTATATGTCAACTAATGTTGTAAAAACAATGTAAGATCAGTTCTTGTGATTGGCTGTAAAAACTTAAAAGGCTGTGACGCTCCAACCTTATCTGGCCCATTTTAGCTGACTTCACCCTATTATTTTTATTTATTTATTATTAATTTCAACAGCTCGATTGAAAACATAGATGGAGGCATGACATGCACACCTACACACCAGCACGTTTTGCACGGGTGTGACTGTGATCTTTTTTTTGTAGCCTGAAGGCGCGGTTTGAATTTCTCCCAGCACGTGTTCCAGTATTCTGACACTGTGCAAGTCTGGGGGATAAAAAACAAGACTTTTAAAAGGCGCACTATGGACATCAAGGGGTATAAAGGTAGGTGTTCGAGTACCTGTAGCCCCCCGACTCCCCTCCCAGTGATTTAGTAAGTCGTAGCTTTCTCTCCGTGAGAGATCCTTTTGAACTCCTCCTATAGCAAACACACGTGGGAGGGGCTGTGTGCTTGTGTGGGTGTGTGCACGCGCTTTCTCCTCCTCTTCTTCACAGTACTTGGACTTGGACGTTAACCGGCTCGCACTTGTTACGAGAAGAAGGCTCCCCAGGCACTTGGGGTTATTTAAAGAAGGTCCGCACAATGACGTCACATCTTCGGACGGTCCAGACTGTGCTTTTTGTGGTTATGTATTGTGATGTGTGTGCGGGTTTTAACCTGGACTCGCGCTTTGCGGTGGTAAAAGAGGGACGCACACCCGGAAGCCTGTTCGGACTTTCAGTAGCGATGCACCGGCAAACCTTGGGGCGCGCGCGTTACCTGTAAGTACGCACTCATGCGCGCACGCACGCACTTACGCAAACTACCTGCAAGCGCTCACACACACACACAAAGCAAAGCAAAGCAACTCTTCTTGTGTTGTATGTGCTGAATAAAGAGTTCATGAGAGTTTTAGGTTCATGTACCTGGTCCAGAGATGATCAGGATCACCTCTGGCCAAATTTGGATGCTGGACATGTCAGACGCATGGTATTCTTGTGCCATAAATCTGTAACATCTGGCTTCCAACAAAGGAGGTTGTGAGTTCGAATCCCCTTTGTCCGTACTGTCATTCATACTGTACTTTTCTCCTATCCTCCCCAACAGGGATTTAGATTGATGGTACTCTCAGTCCCTGACCTAGTGAACTAGCATGAGGATGTGTAATGACTTCTGTAAGTCATTCTACATAAGGGTGCTTGATAAATGATGTAAACATAAATGAATACTAACAATGCCCCTGCTATCTGTTAGGAGGGCTTTATTTAGCCTTTCTTGATTGGGGGTGCAGTCAAAATGTCTTCTATAGTCATGCCTGCCAGTGAAATCTAATATTTATTTGCATCACAATGAGAACCTGCAGGCTCCCTGCCATATGATTTGTTTACATTTCATTTTACTTTTCAGTACTGCACAGCCATGGTTGAGGACGGTGGTATACTGTTTTTTGTTCTTGTTTTTTTTTTTAGTGGATCTGTCATAATGATATTTTATGGCAACGTTGTTAATATGGCAATATAGTTTGGTGGTAGATTTTATTTTAAAAGTGAACAATCATGAGTTTAATTTCTATATGTCCTATACGTTCGAAGGAAAGTAATTTTTTTTACACCACTGCCCAGACCCGACATGTTCCTGAATCGTTTTAAGATGTGACTTAAGACTTTAAGACTTACATCAAGCGCAGGAGACAATGTGTTGATTTCAACATAATTATTTTCAAGCTTATGCAGGCTGAATGAAACAAGGCAGCGAGCTGTATTTGAATTGAATTAATGCACTTGACAATGAGGGGAAAAGTCTTTAAGAAGTTTTGATCCAAGTGTTATGGGGGCAGGGTAGGGAAAATCTGAGGAGATGTAGCCTCGACAAATCCAGCACCCTAACAAATCCAGCCCTGGTCTGAAGTCTTGTCCACACTAATAGATATGTTTTTTTCTCCCTAATTTGGTCACCTGCTAATTCACACCACCCAGCCAGTTCTCCCCATCATACAACAACTACCAACCAGGGAGAGTGAAGGCTAGCAAGTGCTTGCTCTGAGTCACAGGAAGCCGGACAACTTCATCTTTTGTACTGTTACTCATGCAGCATCAGAGGGCAGCATATCACACTGGGAGAAACGTTCTATCTGCCCTCTTCTGCATATATGACCTTACAGATGCCTATGATTGGCTGGTGTCTCTGTGATTGACAGGGAAGAAAAAGAATACCACCCCACCCATCCATTTTGCTCCCTTGGCTCCCAGATTGCTCTGGCAAAATTGGGATTCTCCATGGATGGGAACTTCGCCTAGTGTTCTCCCAATGATAGGGACTAATAGGTTTAAAACAAAGAATTTTCTCTATTCAGTCCACAGTGAAATAATGTTTTTGCTCATCTATTTCTCTTTCTATTAAACCTAATTCTATTCTATGACAGTGCTGTAGATGCGTAATGCCAATTTCAATGCGCAAAAGAGTTGTTAATGTGTATCTCATCAAACACCTGAGCAAGAAAAATCTAAATGATTTAAATGGGGTGGCACAGCGAGTAGCTTTCCTACCTGACAGCTCCAGGATCCCCAGTTTGAACTTGTGCTTAGGTTGTCTGTGTGGAGTTTTGCATGTGCCCACAATGGGATTGCTCTGTGGTCTCCAGTTTCTCTCTCACCTCCCAAAAACATGCCAGTAGATGGACTGGCTACTCTAAGTTGACCCTCGATGTGAAGCAATGAGTAAACGTGTGTATGATGTCCTGTGATGGACTGTTGTCCAATGTAAGGTGTATTCCCACATCATGCCTATTGTTTCCAGGATAGGGTATGTATTTAGCATGACAATGAACATGATAAAGCAGTTACTAAAGCTGACTATAGAAGTACATTGTGGTCCTTCTCAGCTTCCACATTTTGCATTCGTGACTTATAATATTGCTAAGAGGAAATGCTTTGCAATTTGGTAAAATTGCTGACTAGGCCATTCCAAAGTGTTGATCTTCTTCTTCTGAAGCCAGATTTTGTGCCGAAACACATTGGTATTTGGAGCGATCCATGATTTTAGTATCTTGAGTAGAGCCTCAGTCTCAGCTGAAGAGAAGCAGTACCATTGCATGATGCTGCCACCAGTATGCGTTACCATGGGTATGGTGTTCTTTGGGTTTTGTGCCAAAAATTTCTTTTAGAATCATGCCCCAAATATTTTGACTTGGACTCAACAAACCATAACACATTTTGCCACATGGTTTGAGGTGATATATATGTATATTCTGGCTTCCATCTAGCCACCCTACCCGATAACTAGGCTTGCTGTGATACTCGGTGTTACCGGTATTACACAGTGTTCGGCCGCACACCGATTACATCACTTGCCCACCGTGGCACCGCCCCTACTGTCGTTTTGTTTTTTTATAGTATTAAATATCATGTAGTTCAGTTAGAGAATGGACGCTACAATTAAAAGCTGAACACGTCTGCTCAGTTCAGCATGACTCTGACCCAGATTGTTGTCACATGCAGGGTAGTGACCAGTACTTGCCGGATATTCCTGCAGCTCCTTTAATGTTGCTGCAGGTCTCTTGGCTGACAAATTTTCAGCTTGTCTCTTTTAGAGGGCCGTCCTGTTCATCGTAAAGACACAGTGGTGCCCAATTTTCTCCACTTGGTGATGATGGCCTTCATCTTCATCTTTCAGTGTACATCCTGATCAAAAGCTCCTGTACATGCTTTGTAAGCTCTTTGCGGTCCATGACTTCAACAGTTGGATGAAACAAAGAAAATGTCAAGAAATTCCTACAGAAACAAATGATTTTTATTTGGGGTAAATGAGCATCATGTCATTTTGATGCAAGCTGTAGGATAATTACTTTTGAACATAAATTTGAATGTGATTGGTTAATTCTGAGCACAGTCACATGCCCCATTATAAAAGGGTGTGCGCACTTGTGCAGCCAGGGTATTGTTCCTGTCCCCCCCCACACACTTTTTTATTCACTGTAGCTTGTCTATAAGCTAACTCAGCTAGTAACACTGAAGGCAGGAGTGCACACTATGTTTGTATTTCCTTCGTGTGTGGTGGTGCTGGTTTTATACTAAAGGTTGATCCACAATGATCTGAACCAGCGCTGTTGCAGCGAATCAAAGTTGAGGTCTAAATGCTAGTACCAGAACCAGGTCGCACAGTTGTCTTTTCTAATGCTAGCAATGAGCTGAAGGGGTAGGCAACTTATCTCAGATGTAGTGCTCTACCAGAGTTACTGGTGGTCAGCAGACTGATACGGGTACGAATTAGCAGGAAAATGTTTTTAACAGAAACAAGTGTGTGCAGATCTCTCTTTCTCGCTCTCTCTCAGTTTGTGTGCTGTTCTAAGGTGTGTCTATGTGAATGATTAAGCTGAACTGCAGGGTGTGTGTTTTATTAATCATTCATCTAAGACAGTCATAATGAACACGGCCGTCAATAACCTCTCCAGTTGCCATGGTTATTAGAAGATGACACTCCTTGTGATACACAGGAAGTGACGTCATAGCCATGGCAATCCCTTTACCAGGTATGATCAGAGGACATCGTTGTATTTGAAACATATTAACAGTTCTATATGCCATGTTTCTCCCACAATAATGCTCACTCTCATGGTGAACTGAATTATGGGATTGCTTCAAATGTGTCCAAAATAAGGACACTTAGAAATCTGCTGTCCTTATACTGCCTTTTTAATGGGACCGACTTTATCTGCCATACCTAGGCAGCCTCCTTCTGAGTGGAAGGTATTTGCAGGTATAATATTAATATCATACTTAAACAATGTGATCTATTGTACATACACATGAATACTTCAACCTTGTGTGTTCACTGTGCAGAAAATTTAATAACAAGCTACACACTGAACTCTGCACACACTGCTAATGTAGTAACATTTATACTATTTAGACATGTACCAAGTGTGTGTGCACGTGTGTGCATGTTTGTGTCCTGGAGCTACATGAACATGACGGTACAAGCAAACTGATATCTCTGCTTATATTAATGTTTTTCTTTCCAGAAATCCTCAGGCTTTAAAAATCTCAGTGGTTGCACAAGACACACATACACACACACACACTCACACACACACACACACAAACACAGAGTTTCTCATATCAGTCAAGGATATGACTCAGGATAAGACACAATCCAGCCTTGATTGAACAGAACAGAGAAGCGCATGTATCAGTCTCTGTTTAGGCTGTGTCCCAAATCGCACAATTCTGTACCTAATAGTCTGTCCAAGTTGTATAAAACCTACAGTACCATATAATGGCATATCCTTTTGATATACAGTATAGCAGTATGCAATTTGGGACAAATCCCATAATAGTGTGTGCTTGACGAGGCAAATGTGTGTTTTAGTTGTTTAGTCATGGACTCGTCCCAAATCTTCATCTTATGTTCATTGCAGTACTAGGTAGTCGAAGTGCTTAGCAGCCTGAATAGTGGTTTCCCAAGACTACCATCCTGTGTCTGTGGATGCGTCTCAGTTTGCACATGCTGTCATGCTACTGTAAATAGTGTTTCACAACTTTCTGTCAACTAACGCAGGCCTGCCTACCTTTACGAATTTCGTGTAGGTAGGCGTTTTAACATCAGAGTACACTGCTATGAGTGTTCACTCAAAAAAAACAGAGCAGACTTTATTTTCCCAATAAAAATGTCAGATGAGCCGACTGACATGTGAGTCTCATGATTCAGTGA